>NC_090725.1:100432364-100454864 GCF_036898095.1 Palaemon carinicauda | reverse complement strand
AAATAAGAGAACATGCAAACCAGGTAAGTAATTTTTCTTCAGTCCCCTTTTAAGTTACTTAGTTTAGATTTCTTTAGACTATTTTTCATATTGTCTTCAGTTGTAAGGGAATATTTGTGTCATATTCAAGTTTAATTTACACTTTACACCAAGAAAAGTCTTGGTGCCGTCAGTGCACCTCAGGCAGTGGACTGTAGGCATTACTTCAGGGGTCGTAGCAACGACTCGGTGATAGAATTTTACCAGACGAGTTTGGGTTCATAGAAAATGGATGACCCCTAATTGTCATTGAGTTAAACAGAGAGAGAAACAATTTATTGTGCAAAATACAAAGCTTACAAAGTACAGCACAACAGGCAACCCGGTCGCGGTATGCGTGTAGGGGTGAGCCCTTTTGAATGGGTGGCATTGGCTGTGACATTTTACATACCTTTTCCACCCTATTGATTACTAGACAAACGTCATTCATCAGGGCTGATATGATACTCAGGTAGTATTAAAAAATTCAAATACTCACAGTCAATTATATAGATAAAATACATGATGAGTAGGAATTGCCCATTGAAAGATTGCAAATTTTGTCATAAGTACTGTATAATATGGAATTCTAATATATGCTGTACAATAAGTAATGATTTGAATGTACACTATACAAAATATGCGTTTTATCAGGTTTCTGTCCAGGTACATAGTTGCTACAGAGTAACATGTGTTGTTATTGTAGTGTATTTAATGAAGAATTTCTTACTGATTTACACAATTAAGTTTATGCACAATATTCTAATATAATTTTGTTACTGAATGAATGACATTACATGAGGGCAACATATGAGATTTTATATAAACGTTATAAATAGATTAGAAACAATAATTCTAATGCTAACTGGTGACTGCTGGATAGGATGTATTACATTTTGGTTACTGTACAATATGTAAATAATTATTTAGCTGAAAGAATACGTTTAGATGAGGTCAACATAAAATTTTTGTGAAAATTTTATTAAAATGAAAACTAAATGCGACAGGTTTTATAATGCTTCCAGGTGGCTGTAAAATGAGATGTACTGCCATTTAATTTATGTACATATTACAGTATATACAAGTCTATTGACTATCTAGAGCAAGCAAATTTTGGATGAGTAGCAAAGCCCTTTTTCAGCACACCAGGTTGCAGAAAATGCTTGAGCAGGGCAACCCCACGTCCCCGTGGCCTGTAATAAGTAATTTCTTCACATTCCACGAGATAATGACTCAGAGTGTGCTTTCTTAGCCCGCCACATAGTCTGCAGCCTGTTTCTGATGGACTGGCAGCTAGCAGCACCTCCCAAAGGTATCTGTTCTGCATCCTTGGTCTGCTATACGTTGTTTGTTCTCTTCTGCTCTCTAGTCCAAGGAGTTCATAATCAGGTGGGTTTCCTTCAGTAATTTCAAGATATTTTCTTATTGATGTGTGTGTTTCTTTGACCAAATCTATTCTCTCATTGTAACTATTCATTATTTCCATTCCAACAGAGTCCTTCAACATATTCAGGGATGGTGTCAGTTTGTAGTCTACTCTCTGCTTCCTTGCGCCTTCTTTAGCGAGCTCATCAGCTCTCTCATTGCCTCTGATTCCAATATGTGAAGGCACCCATATGAATGCAACCATTCTGCCCACTTGTTTGATCTGTGATAGCAGGTCTATAGCTCTTCTCGCTATGGTGTTTGATTCAGCTTTTCTTGGTGTTAGAGATTGCAGGGCACTCAGGCTGTCTGTTGTTATTATGGCATTGTCCTTATTCCTTTTTATAATGCTTAGTGCAGCCGTAATACCCAACAGTTCTGACTGTAGTACAGAGCATCCATCTGACGATCGTAGGGACAGAGAGTGTACCTCTGCTCCATTCTGATACACAGTTACCCTGCTTCCTGCTCTCCCATCTTCCAGAAGTGACCCATCTGTGTAATAATGAACTCGTTCCCTTGAATACTTCCCAGCCTCTGAAAATAGTCATTCTTCAACAATGCAGGATTCATCTCTTCCTCTTTCCCTTTTAAAGTTGAAAGCAGTATCTCAGTCTCTGGTATACTCCATGGCGGAATGCTTTTTACATCTATCTTGGTTACGTCTAGATATTCTTTCATGCTAGAGGCCTCTATTAGTTGTCTTGCTGTGGTAACCCAACCATTCTTTAGTCTTTTAGGGTAGCTGTGAATTAGAGTATCTCTTGTTAATCCATCGTCATCTGTCATGATAGACCTATACAACTGGATGATCGCTGTTATTGCTAATCTATGATGTATTGGCTCATTCCTCAATATTTCTTGCCTGACACTTTTAGGTACCCCTAGTATACTTCTTGCTGACTTGTTCTGGATGATTTTTAGGATACCAATATAGCTCTTCCTCAGTGGCAGCAACATGCTACTACTGTAATCAATTATTGATCTTATCATAGATTTATAGAGTTGCTTTACCATTGGTACACTAGCACCCACAGAGCCACATGCTACTTTCCAAAGAAGGCACAACCTCATTGCTAAAGCCTGAACTATTCTCTTAACTTCATACAATTTATGACATCTGTTACTGAGTATGACACCCATGTACTTGTTCTGGGCTACCTTCTCTATTCATTGCCCTTGTATGTGCAGTATCAAGAGGTTGCCTGTGCCCCTTGCTATCATCTTTGTTTTTTTCAGGTGATATGACTAATCCTATGCTGTTACATAATGATGTGCAAGCCCTAATTGCCCTTTTTATTCTCTTATCTGTGCTAGCTTGTACCACTATGTCATCTGCATGTATGGTTTTTATGATTCCTGGTATATTAATTTTCCCAAGTACATTCATTAGAATATTAAAAAGAGTAGGTGATAGAACACCTCCCTGAGGGTTACCCAATTCCATTTTTTCCCATCTTGATGTGCACCTTCAAAGTAGACACAACTGACTATCTGTTAGGTAGTCCATATGAGCTGTAGGAGTCTTCCTTCTATCATTTCTGCTAGCTTAGTCAAAATAATTATATGGCTAGCCCTATCAAAGGCCCCCTTTAAATCTATGAACACTGTGTATTTTAACCCTAAGGTTGCACTTACTCTATGAATACAGTGGTGTGTGCTCCTCCCAGATATGTAGCCATATAAATTCTTTGACAGCTTTTTCCTAATAAAGAAATTGAGCCTGTTTAGTAACATTCTCTCAAATACCTTGCACAGACATGATGTTAATGAAATGGGTCGAAATTCACCTGGCTTTCCTGGTTTTGGTACTGGTATTATGTGGGACTTCTTCCATGCTTTGGATATGGGCTGCCCTGACCATATCATGTTGTAAAGTTTCAGAACTGGATTTCCACTCACTGTTGTGAGGAACCTGATAGCATTATATGTAATCCCATCTAATCCGGGTGCAGTAGACTTCCCACTCAAAGTTTCCTGCAGCTCTTGTTTTGTGAAGGGTTTGTCATCACACTTCTCTATCTTCTTGAGTGCTTCTCTTAACTTCTTTATTTTCTTCCTTATCCTTTTCTTAACTGCCATTCTAACCTTGATAGGTAATGAATCATTGCTTGCATCAGATCCCCACTTTGTCATAAGTTCATTTGCTCTTTCTCTCAGATTCGGATGGAGTGGTTCTCTGTTTTTCTTTCCTTGGGCTATCCTCACTCGCCTTGCGACCTCACAAGGAGGTGTTTTTTCATTGATGCCTTGCATAAACTTAATCCAGTACTTCTCTCTTGAGTTTTTTTTAACGTCTTGAACTTTTTTCTCTAGTGTTTTATATATTGTTAGGTTTTCTGGGTTGGGTTTATTCATCCACTTCTTCTTTGCCTTGCTATACTGCCTGTTTATTCTCTTCACTGCATCATCTGCATTATACCAGCTTGTTAGTGGCTTTTGTGGTTCTCTTCTCTGCTGATGTGCGCACTGTAGCACTTCCTCTTCTAGCCTTTTTATAAGATCCTCATTATACTGGTCACTGCTTTTGGCTTCATAGCCATCATGCCAAACATTCATACTTTTTCTGATGCTGTCTTCCCATTTTTTTGGTACGTTGATTTTCTTTCGTGCTGTAATCTTTCTTTTAAAGGTTTTGTTCAATACAATCTCTGCATAGATGCCAAAGTGGTCTGATGTTAGGGTATCCACTATCTCATAGCTGTGTTGCACATCTGTATCTCCAACTATACAGTTGTAGTGAAGCTTGTTTCCTTTAATATGTGTTGGTTCTGCATCATTTAGAATTCTTAAATTATTTTCTCTGCTCATGAGGTACTTGTACATATGTGTGCCATTTACATTCTTCCTCCCTGTTGCAGAGCCTAATTTTGGATGTACTGTATTAAGATTACCCACTATCAACAAGGGATTATCTTTTGCTAGTAGGTTATTACTATCAATGTCCAGAGCCTGTGCTGGGGAATATGTATTGCACACGCGGAATAGCTGCTTTCCACCTTCTTCATGTATTCCTATGGTAAGGCAGTCTGTGTTTGCACCTAATCTCGGGTTTGTGCATTTTTTTACAGCTAGGTTCTTTCTGTAGTATGTTATTAGCCCTCTACTCATTATTGTTCTGCCATCAGTCCTGTTGGCATGGACACTATATTTTGAGATAAAGTGATACCCTGGAATGGCTATATAATCTGAGGGCATGTGCTTCGTTTCCTGCAGACTTATGATGTCCACCAGATTTTCAAGAGCAAATTGTTGCACTTCAATTAGTCTATTTGCCAGACTGTTTGTATTCCAACTACAGATCTTGAGAAGGTCCATCTTGTTCATTCTCAGAGTTAGTGTCTTTTATCATCTCTCTAATTAATTCTCTCATCTCCATACTACTTCTGTGGGCAGCTACTACCACTTTTGTTATCATTGCTGGTGTTTCAGAGCTATTTTCTTGATATACTTTTGTGAGTAATTCCTTGATCTGTTTTGCTGATATGTCCCTTGGCAATGCTATTTTCATGTGAATGTTGTCACAGTTGATAGAGGCGACATCTGTCTTGTAGCTTGAGTAGTGTAAGACATCCTTACTGCTTGAGTTACCATCTGCAATTGCTGGATTGTTCCTGCATGTTGTAATATCTTGCCGTAGCTTGTTAATTTCCTGGTGTAGCTTTGTATTTTCCTCTCTTAGTTTTTCGTTTTCTACTGCCAGTTGCTTAATCTCTTGTTTGTCTTCATCTGCCTGTGGATTCTTAATTGGTGCCTTTTCCTTTTCTGATACCAGTTTATCTAGTATTTTGCTCTGCCCTACAAGGTGTTCACTTAAGATTTGTATAGTTGCTCTGAGACTTTCATTTTCTCTTCTGGCTTTCTCCATATAGTCATTGAGCCTATTATTTAATACCATCAAGGGACTAACCTCTGTTCTTGGTTTGGATGTTGTAGCTTCTGTAGTAGTCCATGCCCCAGGCAGGGGTGGGAAATTTTCCTTATACATTAGGCTTCCACTCCTGGGAAGGGTATGTCCTGCTGGAGGCCCTGAGATGCCTCCCTGCTCTTCTCTGCTAATTGCTGCACTATGGGCTTCAGGGGCTCAAGCTGCAGTAGGGTGCTTAGTGCATTGGCTAGAATTTGCATTGTGACTGCCTCCACAGTTGCAACATAAAGGAGCAATCTCATTCCCAGCATTGATAAGAGCTCGGCATGTGGCTGACTCATGGTTTTGGGCACAAAATCTGCATCTAGCGGAATTCTTACACTTATCCCTATCATGATTCCACCTAGAGCACTTAACACACAAAATAGGCCTTTGCACATATTCTCTGATCCTAAGGGGATGACGATAAATTGGAATTAACAGATGGTCAGGGATGTCTCCCTTCCACCACCCAATTATTTCACTGTTTGTTCTGATCCATTTATTCCATGCAAGTCCACTGATAGCAGGGTATGCATCTTGTACCCGTTCCAATGTCATGTAGCTTGGATTAACATCTAGTATTATAGCATTTTTTTTGTCTTGCTTTACGCTCAGGTTGATATAGCACTACTCCCTCGTGTCCTGTAGTTGTTAGCATTTGTAACGTTTCTTTTGCACTTACTAGCACTATTGACCCTTTTTCCCTGGGTAAGCTTTAATTGAGTGCCCCTTATTATACACTTCAGATATCCACTTTTCTTTATCTTTTTCATTTCCGGTGTAACCTCGTGGGAAATAGAGTGTAGTTGACTCCTGTGCTGCTAAGTTATCTACATTTGCTTTTGAAACGCTATTTAAACTATTATTTGAGTCATTTCCATTCTCACTTCTCTTTAATACTGTTATTTATTACTATTCCACCATTTCTAATCTCGTTAATTTTCACAGCAATGTTTTTCTTCTCTCGCCTTCTCTTTTTTTCCTCTGTGTCTTGGATTCATAGTCTTTAAAATTACCTTCATTCCCGTCCTCCTGGTCATCTGTACTCTCGTCCGAAATTCCGCGAGGCGGGTTCCATTGTTTTGACATATCTTCTGAGGGCTCTCCCATGGTGGTAGAGAACATGCACATGATCCATCGCGTTAGGTTGTCTGTAAATTTGAAGAGAGAGAAGGGGTGAAATGTAGACAAGGAAGGTGGGGATTTGGCAGGTAGGGAGGGTGGGGAGAAAAGGATATGGGGAGAAATGGCGCGGGACGAGATCTAGGAGGATTAATATATGTTAATCTTCCTAGGACGAGATTAATACATCGAGGTAAAGTTTAACCGTCGTATCAGAGGTCACTGGTTTGGTATGGGAGGTTGGGATTAGGCACACCTTGGGATTAAGGGTCACTTCTCACTGTCCACAACCATACGTTGTTATGGCTGCTTTTGACATGATCCCCCTGTGTAGCGACTACACTAGAGAAAATGAATATGACTGCTTTCACTGAATGACTTCATTTTTCACCACGAGTATCACAGCTCAATATATCCTCCACAGCAAGTAAATGTGATATATTTCCACTGTACGAACGAATCAGAACAGGATCACAGCACAGGTACCACTATAATAAATCCATGTGGGCACCAAGAAAGAGCGCGGGCTGTGACATGTCCTCTCGCACCCGAGACCAGAAGGCAACTGAGTTTGACAGAAAAAATCTGTAGCTATTGCTTTCTTTAGATCTCTACAACCTTGGTGAAATCTTATTTATAGAATTTATAAAAAAAATTATTACAATGTTCATTTGGGTAAAGGGGCACTGTATGGCCTACCTTGCCCCATCAAAGGCGTTAGGACTAAATTAGATACATACATATATCCAACCATTATGATACATATGTAACATCGTAGGAGTTGTTCCATAGGGGGCTAGTGCCATCAGTGCACCTCATTCCGTACACTGTAGGCATTACTTCAAGGGCCTCAGCTGTGTTCCTTGGGCCCCTATTTACACTTGCTTTATATCCTTGTACTTTACCTCTGTTCCCACTCCCTTTCTTCTATCATGCTGTCCAACTGCTGTAACTTTTATTTCATAGTAGGCCTATATCTGTAAGGTTTACCCCAATTGCACTTAGGTGCTGAATAGCATCACATGCCCCAGGGCCGTATTATACAGCCTAGATCCGTAAATCTAATCCAGTCATATTTGTTTCTCTCTAGATTCGATACTGGTGAAAAAATTACTGTAGACTTTATCCAAATTGTTGATGTCCTAAGAGATCCTGGCAGTATTTTGACCTGTGATAGTGGGAAGTGTTCATCCGCCTAGGGCAAAAGTGTTCTTGCGTGGTTTTGGGTATTCATCATTTTCGGTTCCCACATGACCTTGTCATTTAGTAGATATATCTTTATTTAATGAATTAAGATAATTTTAATCTTTATTTACGTCAAGGAACAGAATTTTACAATTTTAATTAAAGGATAGAGCTTTATCACTTTGAATTAAAGAGTGAACCGTTTTATTCAACGTGAAGAGAGAGAGAGAGAGAGAGAGAGAGAGAGAGAGAGAGAGAGAGAGAGAGAGAGAGAGAGAGAGAGAGAGAGAGAGAGAGGGGTTTTTCAATTTTATATTAAGTACAAAATTTATATTCAGTGGGAATAAAGGAGTGGAGTGTTTTGCTTTTTAAGTAAGGAATATAACTTTTTATTCAATATCCATCAACTTATAGAGCCTTATTAGGTTTGAACTTAGTACATACATACATATACCAAGGCACTTCCCCCAATTTTGGGTGGTAGCCGACATCAAACAAATGAAACAAAAAAGGGGGACCTCTCCTCTCTACATTCCTCCCAGCCTGACAAGGGACTCAACCGAGTTTGGCTGGTACTGCTAGGGTGCCACAGCCCACCCTCCCCCAATATCCACCATAGATGAAGCTTCATAACGCTGAATCCCCTACTGCTGCTACCTCCGCAGTCATCCAAGTCACCGGAGGAAGCAGCAGGGCCTACTGGAACTGCATCACAATTGCTCGCCATTCATACCTATTTCTAGCACGCTCTCTTGCCTCTCTCACATCTATCCTCCTATCACCCAGAGCTTTCTTCACTCCACCCATCCACCCAAACCTTGGCCTTCCTCTTGTACTTCTCCCATCAACTCTTGCATTCATTGCCTTTTTTAACAGACAGCCATTTTCCATTCTCTCAACATGGCCAAACCACCTCAGCACATTCATATCCATTCTAGCTGCTAACTCATTTCTTACACCCGTTCTCACCCTCACTACTTCGTTCCTAACACTACCTACTCAAGATACACCAGCCATACTCCTTAGACACTTCATCTCAAACACATTCAATTTCTGTCTCTCCATCACTTTCATTCCCCACAACTCCGATCCATACATCACAGTTGGTACAATCACTTTCTCATACAGTACTCTCTTTACATTCATGCCCAACCCTCTATTTTTTATTACTCCCTTAACTGCCCACAACACTTTGCATCCTTCATTCACTCTCTGACGTACATCTGCTTCCACTCCACCATTTGCTGCAACAACAGACCCCAAGTACTTAAGCTGATCCACCTCCTCAAGTAGGTCTCCATTCAGCATGACATTCAACCTCGCGCCACCTTCCTATCTCGCACATCTCATAACCTTACTCTTACCCACATTAACTCTCAACTTCCTTCTCTCACACACCCTTCCAAATTCTGTCATAATCGGTCAAGCTTCTCTTCCGCGTCTGCAACTAGTACAGTATCATCTGCAAACAACAATTGATTTACCTCCCATTCATGGTCATTCTCTTCTACCAGTTTCAATCCTCGTCCAAGCACTCGAGCATTCACCTCTCTCACCACTCCATCAACCTACAAGTTAAACAACCACGACGACATCACACATCCCTGTCTCAGCCCCACTCTCACCGGAAACCAATCGCTCACTTCATTTCCTATCCTAACACATGCTTTACTACCTTTGTAGAAACTTTTCACTGCTTGCAACAACCTTCCACCAACTCCATATAACCTCATCACATTCCACATTGCTTCCCTATCAACTCTATCATACGCTTTCTTCAGATCCATAAACGCAACATACACCTCCTTACCTTTTGCAAACTATTTCTCGCATATCTGCCTAATTGTAAAAATCTGATTCATACAACCCCTACCTCTTCTAAAACCACCCTGTACTTCTAAGATTGCATTCTCTGTTTTATCCTTAATCCTATTAATCAGTACTCTACCATACACTTTTCCAACTACACTCAACAAACTAATACGCCTTGAATTACAGCACTCATGCACATCTCCCTTACCCTTATATAGTGATACAATACATGCACAAACCCAATCTACTGGTACCATTGACAACACAAAACACATTAAACAATCTCACCAACCATTCAACTACAGTCACACCCCCTTCCTTCAACATCTCAGCTCTCATACCATCCATACCAGATGCTTTTCCTACTCTCGTTTCATCTAGTGCCCTCCTTACTTCCTCTCTTGTAATCTCTCTCTCATTCTCATCTCCCATCACTGGCACCTCAACACCTGCAACAGCAATTAGATCTGCCTCCCTATTATCCTCATCATTCAGTAAACTTTCAAAATTCTCTGCCCACCTTTTCCTTGCCTCCTCTCCTTTTAACAACCTTCCATTTCCATCTTTCACAGTCTCTTCAGTTCTTGAACCAGCCTTCCTTACTCTCTTCACTTCTTTCCAAAACTACTTCTTATTCTTTTCATATGAATGACCCAATCCCTGACCCCACCTCAGGTCAGCTGCCCTCTTTGCCTCACTTACCTTGCACTTTACTTCCACATTTTTCTCTATATCTTTCATACCTCTCTACTCTATTACTCTGCAGCCATTCTTCAAAATCCCTCTTTTTCTCTTCCACTTTTACCTTCACTCCTTCATTCCACCTTTCACTGCTCTTCCTCATGCTGCCTCCAACCCACTCCTCCTCTAAATTGCCAGTTTCTCTTACTTTCACTTCGTCATATGCCATTTTCAATCTTTCTTGATATTTACTTTTTACCCCTTACTTTTTACCCCCGGTTTTATTAGCCCTTCAACCCTCACTAGCTCCCTTTTACATCCACCTGCTCTATTCCCCCACTCTTTTGCTACAACTAATTTTCCTTCCACCCAAAAATAATCAGACATACCATTAGCCGTACCCTTAAACACGTGCATGTCTTTCAATCTTCCAAACATTCTTTTAGTTATCGACACAATCCATTAATGCCCTTTCTACCACTCTTCCATTTGCCACTCTTACCCATGTATACTTGTTTTTATCTTTCTTTTTGAAAAAGCTAGAACTTATCACCATGTCTTGCTCAACACACATATCTACCAGTCTCTCACCACTCTCATTTTCACCTGGTACGCCATACTTCCCAATTACACCTACCTCTCCAGCGCCCACTCTAGCATTTGAGTCACCCAAGAAAACTCCATAATTCCTTCTACCCAGTCCTTCTACACCTAGTTAATTCATTCCATCCAGAACTCAATCTGCTCTTCTTCACTTTTCTCACAACCTGGCCCATATGCACTAACAAAAGCCCAACATTCCCTACCCCACCTAACCCTTATCCACAATAACCTAGATGATATCTCCTTCCATTCCACTACTTTACCTGTCATCCATTCACTCAGCAATAAAGCCACACCTTTTCTTGCTCTTCCCCTTTCAATCCCAGACACTTTACCAGACATTTCACCAAACATCACTTCACCTTTCCCTTTTATCTTTGTCTCACACAAAGCCAATATATCCATCCTTCTATTCCTAAATATACTTCCAATCTCACATCCTTTACTCTATCTTACTACATCCACGCACATTCAAACACCCCAAAACTAGGGTGCGGGGAGCAGTCACTCTCCCCTCAGCTCCACCTCATTGATGTCTCACAGGATTATAATACAGGAGAGGGGGTTCCCAGCCCCCTCGTCCCGTCGCTTTTAGTCGCCTCTTATGACACGCAGGGATACGTTGGCGCTATTCTAATTGTTTTATGCCCCCGCGGCAACAGGGGGAAGCTAACCATGTCCAACATCGCGCTATCAACACCTTCAGCCATGTTGGATTTGCCGTACATGATGACTACGAACTTCTCCAAGGTCTCCAGGTCATCATCATCCACTACTGGTGGGTAGGCTATTGGTCGAGTTTGCTGAAGTCAGCAGAACCCTCATCACAATCATCCAGGTTTGCCAAGTAGACCTTTTTTCCTTTGCCACGGAATGCTCAAAGGGCATCACAGCCAGTTAAGGCATGGAAGAAGTGCTTCCCTTTGTTCTTTTGCTGCAAGAGTACAACACAAGGCATGTACAGGAACCCATCTCAGGTTCTGTCCTTGGTCAAAGGCAACCCACAACTGCTCTACCTCCTGAAATGATTGCAGAATATTGACTGCAATGACATATGTGGCTGGCTTTGACCATGATGATGATGCTGCTTGCTTCTGTTGCATGCCTGGCATGTACAAAGATCTGTGTATCAGCTTCTTCATCGGTGCGGAAAAAACAGAGAAGCTGGTTCCATGGATAGAAGTGGTGAACAGCCCTATTTGCAGAACTGGTGGAGAGACCACTCCGTCCTACATGTATTTGCTGACTTTTACATCTCCTAGCTGTGCAGATATCTCTAGCACCCTGTCGTATGAAATGCTGATGGTATGATTGTTAAACATTTCCACCAATGTTCTCTCTCTGATCTTTGTGTAGACGGACAGCCTTCTTTAAAAAGGGACTGGGGTCTCTGTCTTTGGAGTGTCGGTGAGTTGCTGCTCTTTTTTGTATCTTGATTAGTAGTTGTACAGAAACAGCAAAGCAATTACTGAATATTTCTTTGATACACCAAACCTCAGTTGAGTTTTGATGTTTAAGTATGGCCACAAACTAAAGAAGAGTGCATGAATGGCCTGCTCAATGCACTCTTTGGGGTAAGTTCAATCAAATATAGAGTTGTAGTCAAGTATATACTGTATATGCCCTTGCAAGATGTTAGCTGTTTTGCCAAGGGTAATAACTTCAATATAATAGTGAGAAGCTTCTGACAAGATAAAGCCCACATTTTTCTGGAAAACCAGAACCATTCCTTGCTTGTGAGTTTCAAACTGTATTTTGGCAGCACTTTTCCTTATGTCGTGTTGAGTTAAACAGGTGTATGAACACCTAACTGTTTTATGTGTTGGGCTTACAGGGGAAATATGTTTGCAAGTTGGAAGACTTCACGACCCTCACCAGATCTGGTGGTATCACATTAGATATTTGACTAGCTCTGAGAATGACTCTTGAGTGGGCATCCTTTTTAGGTGCATCATCCTATTCCAGTCTCTTGGTGGCTCTAAGATGTGTCCTCTCTCTATTGTATAAGTCTGCCAATCATAAGAAATTGGTATTTGAGCATCTCCACTTCTGAGCTTGGTGTTTATTCCGTCATTTAAAGTTTAGGCACATTCATGAACTCTTTTATTGAGCATCATCGCCATAACTGATCTGAGTTCAGAGGATGGGGCTTCTTTATCACATATGGAACCCATTTTTGCCTTCAGGGATGGTCTTCGCAACTTGGTCTGGCCTTCTACTGGCTGAACACACTGCTCTTCTTTTTCTTGCTTTATCCAGTTTCGTAGTGTTAAACATAAGGCAACATACTTTAGTAAAACTGCGCCTTGTTCCTTCTCAGAGTTTCGTCAATGCTACCACCATCATCAAGTCTGGCTGGATCCAGAACAATAGGCATCTCATTAATAGCATGAAAGAGAAGAATATTAATGACAATCAAATTGTAGCCACCCTCTTATTGTGGTGGTTGTGCATGGGGGTGATGAGCTCTTTTCTCTTTTTCTTTTAGCAAAGACAACACTTGCTCCAGTCAGTCCGGAATTTAGATGGTACCAGATCTGTATTTGCTATCTTGATGAATGGTATTTAAGGCATCAGAGTATGATAGTTATCCATATTCAGGAAATCAAGGCCCAGGGTTTATCCTTTGATGACCTTGATCACAATTAGGCACAATGAGTAATAGGATATGGTTGGGTTCTGGAATAGAAATACATGACTTACACCTAGCTCGATTATTCATCCAGTATTATTTAAGCCCCCTTTGATCTGAACATCATCCAGGTAACTACATACAAAATAATGTAATGCCCGTTACCCTTGGCTGGGCTCTCACACGCTGGCACTCCTTATCAATTCAGGTGCAGCTGTCTAACTAAACATCTATGTTAAACTACATGAAATCTACAGTAGCTAACTTATGGGGGGCTTATTAGACAGCATTTAGGACAGTTGACTAATTATTTAGGTATATCAAATAATTATTTGGTAGGCACCAAGCCCCATGCTGAGTTTTACAGGGCATTGCCATCCAGTGTGGCATCCAATCCAACAAGAAGCCAGTAGGTAAGATCATCTTTCCAAATTCAGATTCTACATAGTAAAAAAATAAACTTATTATTTGACACGGAAATCATTTAAATAGGATAAGACTTTGGGATTTAATTGTAAGTTGCAATATTACACTATAATTAGTGGCGTCTGTCTTGAATTTTAGGTGGCTAGTAGGTTTATTAAAAGTGTAATCCTCAAGGAGTTTGTGTGTCAACTTTGGTGCTTGTTTCCAGATATAGAAGATTCTCCTGAATATTTGTTGTTATTTGCTCCACTTTGCTGCCCTAGAAGGACCAATGATTTAGGAGTAGATATGTAATATCTCAAGGTGGAGGAGCGTTTAGTTAAGAGCTGTAGACCTCATAGATGGGCAGAAATATCCCAAAAAGTACTAATGAGACTCTTTGTCGGATGCCAGTGGCAATCAAAATTTCACTCCTGCAGGGTATCATGAAATATTATAATGAATCTTCATTGATCTGCGTAGAGGAGTTACAAAATGGTCGGGGTATGAGGTTTGTAGCTCTACACTCTACACTATATTTAAAAACAAAACTAGAAGCAAGATGCTAAGTCTTAGGGTTATGGATATTTGTGTATATGGATAAAAAGAAATTTATGATAGTGGAATTTTTTCCAAGGAGGAAAAGCTGCTTGTTTATTAATTTAACAGGAAACAAGTGGAAGGGCATTGAGTGGAGGAATGAAAAGAACAAAGTTGTTATTAATTATGTCTTGGTGTAGAGCCTTGGCAGAGGTGTTGCTCGTAAAGCCACGTGAATTCTGGGCGCACGAATGTAAGTTTGAGGATTAAATCGACAGTACTGTGTGTGTTATATGGTATATGGTTCAAGAATAGAACATTTTAAAAATCTGATAAAGTGTAACTTGTGTCTGCTTGGTTGCGGAAACATAAAAAGCTGTTTTCTTTATGATGAGATCTCGGCCCTTGTTAAATCTGTATAGAATCCGAAGAGCATTTAATTCTTCAATCATTTCATGTTTGACCACCAGTGGAAGCCAGACACCATCGTCACAGGAGGCCTCCCTATCACGAACTGTGGCAGTAGGACCATCAATTTGATAAACCCCTTCCTTCTATTTGTGGGTCGAAATATGGGTGAAAAGCCTAGAAAGAATTTAGTCGTTAGTAGAAAACCACGAGAAACTGATTACATCTGGTGATAAGTTTGACAGAAGTATAGACATTTCATGTAATGAACAAGTTCATCACTGTTCTTTCCTTCTAGGAAAACTATAAATGGAAAATGGAGGAGGCATCCTCTCACTTTCTCGTGACTTACTATTCATTGTGAAAGTTGCCAGATGAGTGGGAAGGGAGCATTTTAAGCTGCCATTTCGAAATATTAAAAACTTTGATGAAGAAAACTTAGGTCACTACTCGAAGATATGCGTCGGTTGCTTCTCAAAGATGACGAAAAAATATTTATTATTTATATAAAAAAAAAAACCTGTTGAAGAAAAATGAAAATTGACGGTATTAGTCACAACGACAGAAATGTTACATTTAAATGTATATAATATTACTGTTACTCGTTAAATTGCATATTGTCATTGATCAAATTCTCAGGAAGAATTTTGGTTTCACGTTTAAAGAGGGTTTCTCAGTTCACAGAAGGAGATCAGAAGGGGTGTAAGAAATAAATAATGAAAAGAATACCTCAGAAATGTTTTCCTTGGGTACTAATTTTCTTCGTGAAAGCTTTTCTCGAACATTTGAAATAAAAAGACAAAGGCGTGTTAAAAGGGAATACAGCTACGTAGACTGTACTTCCCCAGGCGTCTTCAGTGAATATAGAACTGAAGCAGACAAAGAGTAAGCATTCTGCCAAGAGTAAGAAGAAAGTGTAAATGCGGACATTATCGCTCATAAGTTCGCAGAGATAGCGGAGGAGAAACACTTTGCTGGCAGCTTGCGCTAGTGTTGTTGACGGGGAAAGCTGCGGTTTGTTTACCTGTATTGATTCGAGAGATTTTTTGTGTGAATAGTTACCTAATCACTTGGTTGATCATAGACATGTGATTTGATATAGTGTATTCTCATTCTTATCAGAATTCTATTTGGATATATATATATATATATATATATATATATATATATATATATATATATATATATATATATATATATATAAAAAGAGAGAGAGAGAGAGAGAGAGAGAGAGAGAGAGAGAGAGAGAGAGAGAGAGAGAGAGAGAGAGAGAGAGAGAGAGAGATCCCTCTTTGAGTGGTGAAAGGGCTTGCCATGGTCAACAAAGCTAGTATGTACTAGTCAAGGCCTCCTATAATATGTCGGTTTGCTACGAGCGATCAGATGAAAATCTCCCACCATCACCAATAGACACTGGCCAGATTGGTGATGGTCAAACCCCTGACGTGAAGTTGCATGTCTGATGCCTTTTTCCTACAGTAGACTAGAGACGGCTGCATTTGTTTTGTGTTTGTGTGTGTATATATGTATGTATGTGTATATATACATATATATATATATATATATATATATATATATATATATATATATATATATATATATATATATATATATATATATGATGAAGATCAACTCTATCGTGCTCAAATAGAAATAAATTTCTATCATACTAAATTAGGATCGAATCCAAGCCCCTTCAAATGAAAGGCTTTCATTTGAAGGGGCTATGATTCAATCCCCAGTATGAGATAGATATATATATATATATATATATATATATATATATATATATGTGTGTGTGTGTGTGTGTATGTATGTATGTATGTAGATATAGGACAAATTTTAAAGCTTTTATTCACATTCTTTAAATTTGCTCATTAAAAGAACTTCAATTTGGACGTAAATCTTGAAATTCTTACTTTTATTGAAACCAGGTTGACAAGGAACATTACAGCAATTAATTAAGAATTTCTGCAACGTACCTTCATTCCTTCTTTCTGCCTTCCAACTTCTTAACTTTTATTTCCTAATGCAATTGAAAGCCCACCTCCTACTCAAAATTGCACCTCGGGTCTCAATGGCATCCATGGCTAAGCTGTTGGCCATATGGGATAGATTCATCAATCCAATCCGAAAGTCCAACCCCTGATCCCGTTAATAAAATGACGAACATATCTCTTTTGGAGCCTATAAACCATGAACATGTTTAGACCTTTTTTACCATCATATTTGTAAATAGAGACCTAAAATACTTAATTGTGCAAGTTCTAATTAGAAGTTCACTTGGTTCCAAAAACTAATTTCCAAGCCTTGGTGGTTTGGAGACTATTGCAATGATTATAGTATTGCAGTTTGGCAAATCATATTCGTGTCCAGTCACCCAAAGTACTAGATTTTACCCAATTTCAAGAAAAAATATTGTTTCAACATCGTCAACTTCATATCCTATAACTTTGGTGTTTTCATGGTCTTTTCGTGGTCATTTAATTTATTGTAATGTGGTCATTTAATTTATTGTAATGTTTCTCCAACAAAAATAAATGGCAATATATTCCAGTTTTAGAATTTTAATTGTTAACGACAGAATATATTATAATGATCTTACGGAAAAGTTCACTACATCGTAAAAGAATGTGAATTTGAGCACCAATTCTGTATTGCAACCAAATTGAAATATTACCAGTTTATAAGAAATCCCAATTTGCCCATGAAAACAATCAAAGGTATAAACGTAGTGTTCCCCCCCCCCCCAACAAAAATATCAAAATATTGCATTGTACTTGGCGTTAAAGAAAAAGCTACTTAAATCAGTACGTTTATTACACTCAAATTTCCATAAGCTGGGAGTTTTGAAGCTATATGACCAGTAACACAAAATACTACATTTTATACAGTTGATAGGAAAGTCGTCTACATTGAATTCAAAACTTTCACGCATATATTGCATTGAATTTACGTTAGGTACCTAAGTACACTTGAGAAACGTAGCAGTTCAGGCAACCTTAATGCATCGAAGCTATATAAGAAGAGCATAAACATTTAGAGGATGATGTTGAATATAATCAAAGCTCTTCGTTTGTAGCCTCATGGCTGGTACAGTAATAACATATTAGTTTTGCATCTGCTAGAACGGCAGATCGAATCCCGGTTTGGGCCGTGATTGTTTGGTTGATTAGAGGTTTTGTGGCATCCTGACATCTAAGGTCATTAACGCCGATTGTTTTATGTTGTTTACTTGGGAGGTTGCTGCTTTCGTTGACCTCCATGTTTGTGATGAAATGTTTCCTTGGCTGACTTTCTGATGAGCATCTCTTCAGAGGTAATAGGAACCGAGATCAGACACTTTTAACCTTTATTTTTAATTCAGCTAACAGTTGTTTAGCAATAATGTCTTTCAGCAGAAATAAGAAGATTCCAAAAGAGGTTTTGATATCTCAAAAAAAAAAAACCAACTCAAAAGGATTATGATTTCACTTGCATGAAACAACAGTAATTGTAAAGGTTACAAAATGCTTCCTTTTCCAACAAATTGTAAGTTTTACTTGGTTATGGTTACTCCATGAAGAGGATGTCTTTGATAGAAGATATTGGAGAGGTCGCATCAGGCAACCGACCCCTTAATGTAGGGATAACGGTGGGGAAGAAGATTACTATGAAACCATTAATCATAAACGTTCGATTTCTCAGTTCCATTAAACCATACTCAGAGAGAACAAGGAACTGATTTGGCCAGGACGAGTTCATACCACCGTACCCAGATGGAGAATAGCCGTCAACCTTCAGTATGTACAGTATGTACCTACTTTGTTCTCTGATTTTGTCTGTCACAAAACAGTCAGCTTTTATCTAATAATTCTGTTGATTTGCACTTTGAGAACCTTTCATGAATTGCAATTTTTTACTCCTGGTTCTCCTCTCTAAAGTAAGGTTATATATTGCATTAATTCATTAGTTTATCGAAGTTATTGCGTCATCATTCGCAAGGAGCTAGCAATTTAAAACGGAAATGGGAAAGGTGTATAATACACACACACACACACACACACACACACACACACACACATATATATATATATATATATATATATATATATATATATATATATATATATATTATATGTATATATATTGTGTGTGTGTGTGTTTCTGGAAATTAAACCATACATAAAGGTCCTTACAAATGTTAATCTCAAGATTAAAAAAGGGATATTTAAAGGTTTTAGGGGTGGAATGTGGACGTCTGAATGAGTTTTAAAATGAACAATGAGGGCAATTGCAATAACGCTCAAGAGAAAATAAAGACTTTATCTCCAGGTTGGAAAAACGAAAGTTTATAAGGAAACGAAGTAGCACGTAAGTGGAACGAATTAGAGAAAGAAACAACTGCAAGATATCCCACTGAAATACGTTTCACTTTAGAAGACGCTGCTTTGCATCGCAGCACTTTTCCCGAAATAGAGGAGTAAGGTAAACAAAGGCTGCAAAGCTAATGAGGTTTCAACCTTGTGTATTGAGCAGGTGTTTTCGTTGATCTCCTTGAAGCTGCAGCCAACGAAAACCAGTAAGATATTTTTGATCGAACAACGCAACGAAACGGAGAATAGAATCGACGAAACGCATAATGAAGAGAAGGTTGGTGACGTTTCAGAAAAGCGCTAAAATACTGGGAGACGAATTTTGCATTAGGCCGAATTATAGAGCTGATTACAAAGCTATCTAACATATCACACTGATTTTGAAATCAAATGAAAAAAAAAAAGTTATGCGAGTTTTAGATAAATGTAATGGTACAAGCCTTATAATTTTGGACTAGCCTTACAAATGTCAACGAACAAACTAATGAAATGGAGAATAGGGTCCCGGAAATACTTTCCATAAAAGCTATCCGTACCTAAGAACCGCAAACAATTTATACCCATCAGTTTGTTGTCGTACGGTTCATACAAAATATTGTAAATTATACCTAATGTACGTTTATGCTTTTTATGAGCATTGTGTGTGTTATACTGTCACAAAAAAAAAAAAAAAAAAACAATGGATGTGCTCATTAATGGTGATAAAAAAGGTTTATCTTATTAACTAACGGACTGTATAATTCATAGTAGGTCTTATTTTTTTTTTTTGTGATGAGTGTGTTTTTATGCTGCAATGATATTCGTTCAATAACAATCGTCGACAGTTCACTTTAGATTGAAGCTAAAATTATCATTGGATATTAAAAGGCATCTCTCGTTGTCTGTTTTTATATATAAATGAAGATGATTATTATCATCTAACCTGACATGAAGATGGACAAATGTGAAACTTTAGTCTTGGCTCCAGACATTAAATGCTACCTGTTGACAAACCTGTCTGTCACCAGATGTTGCTCAAAGTATTCATCCAACCTTTTCTCCATGATATTTTCGTTTTGAAACCAATTGTTGAGTGGTCTTTTGTTGTGTCTCCTACTGTAATATTTATCTGTCTACTCTAAATGTATGTGATGGCAGTAAATATAAATACAACTGTTGTAGGACAAGTAGATATTAAACATTTTCATTTTGATGCTGTCTCAATATTTTTGTGTAATTTTTTGTTATCCTTGTTCGTTCCTGTTACCTGTGCTTCTATAAATAGCTATCTTGAGTTAATCCAGTCGTAAAATGTATGCCTCCACTCAGATTCCTTTATTCAATTTATGCCGCAGTGACAGGCTGTAAACTTGGACTGAACCTTGTGATCCGTTAATACATACACTTTCTAATTATTAAATAACGTTCACAAAATTAAAATTGACCAAGTAGCCACAACTCTTGTTCATTGTACCTTCTTTTTTTAAGAATTTCTCTTAATGTACATGATCTACTTACGGCTATACTGACCACTACAAGTTTCATCTACTTTTATAATTACCTCCATCATGTGACTTGTAACATCAAAATTAATTTTCTCCAGTTTTCAAGACCCTATTTTTTCACAACCCATACCACTGGAATGTTTGTAGATGGAATGGAAGCATGTATTAATTATGCTATAATTATTTCCTTTCCAAGCCTTGGGGAAATCTAATTCTGCTCTGACTTGCTGCCATTAGGCCTCAGTGAATTGTGTTGGCCTAATGGAAACGTCCCTGCCTGGCATTCGCCGGACTAGGGTTCAAGTCCCGCTCAAGCTCGATAGTTTCTTGTACTGTCTGCAACCTGACTATCCTTGTGAGCTAAGGAGGGGGGGGGGGGGGTTGTTACGAGAGCCTATAGCTACTGCTGAGTCATCAGCAGCCTGGGGAGGGGAGCTTTGACGCTGATCATATGCATATATGGTCAGTCTCTTAGGGCATTGTCCTGCTAGCCAGGGCATTGTCACTTGCCCTTGCTATGCCATTCATGAGTAGCGTTTGAACGAAAGGGAATGTCTGAAGATTTTCCTCGTAAAGACTTAGTAGAACATTTGAGTTATTCTTCCTCTTCCAATTCCTTTTTTTTATGCGAGAAATACCTCCCAAAAACATTTACAAATTTGACTTGCAATGCAAACCTGCTGTACCTGCCATTCTTTCTGAAAAGACATCCATTTTAGAAACGTATTTTAATTTTTCTCATCCTTACACTCTCATAATGTAATTTAAATTTGTAAAATTTACAATTCTTAAATCTAAGGAGAACATTCCATTTCCATTCTTGATTTATCAGATAACTTTTTCACTCCCACTCATATCCATGCCTAGATTTTATGCAGTTATCATTTATTTTTCCTGCTATCCTTAGCATCAACCACGCGTTCTTAAGACTTTGATGATTACAAGGGTGGAGCTTTAGTAAACAAATAGTCTTCATTATCTGGTTTGGATATATGGTTCTCCTTTGAACCGTAATAATTAACACAATTCTTAATTACTGTGATTATTTGACAACCCTTGTTATCACTTTAAGAATTTTCTTTTATTAAAATAGCTCGTAAAGACACATCAGATAACAAGCTATTAAATGACTAGCAGTTACTGCTTGAAAAACTTCCTGTTAAAAGCGAGGTATAACTTGCTTCAAATGCTCAGTTCTACCTCTGTGGGAGTTTTCTCCGTTTTGGATGTTAGCTGCTTAGCTGAATCTTTTTCAGTTTGATCAAAATTGTAAAAATCCATTTCCGTTTTTCATTAATGGTATTTATTGTTTTTACCATCATTAGAAAAGGTCCTACCTAAGCCACATCCTTATTTCAATTGCTTTCACCTTTCTAATTTGCCTCAATGTCAAACTATCCAACACCGGAGATTTCATACTCCCTTTTGTAAATACTTCATATCGTCTGCCTGGCAGGTGCATGGATGTTCGTGCCCATGAGTTTAAAATAGTCTGATGGTTCATTAGAGTGCTATACTTCTATCCCTCTTAATTGAAATTCAAATATTGTTATTATGCTTATACTTGCATGTTTGTTGATATATTTGACATCTTTGATTTGTTGTTCTTATCTGTATTTTGATAAGACTATAATTGAGGCATTGTAAATTCTTGTTTTTATTGGCCTGTTCCCTAAGAATGGGCACGAATTCTAAACATCAATAATGATAATTATTACTTCGTGTTTTTTCCATAATCGTCCCATTAATTACAATAAGAAAGATAACATTGACTCATGTTGTGGAGGATTTATTTTTTCTATTTTTTTTTGTTTTTGCCAAATCCTGAGAGAGAGAGAGAGAGAGAGAGAGAGAGAGAGAGAGAGAGAGAGAGAGAGAGAGAGAGAGAGAGAGAATGATTGTTTGTGGTGAGAAAGACTG
>NC_090725.1:100399864-100424864 GCF_036898095.1 Palaemon carinicauda | reverse complement strand
ATGGTGATGTGTGGGTAGCAACAAAGTAAACAAGAAGGTCCCATCGTCCGTAGGTGTGCCAAGAGATGCATATAGATGAGTACAGAATAAAACTACATAAAAAAAGAAATGATTTTAAAGAAACAGCAACAACAAAACAGGAAGTAAACAACTCGCCCTGTAACATCCTCAAAAGTTGCAAAATAAAAAAAAATAAAAAATTGTGATTTGCGCCAAGACGAACGATAACCCTTGGCAAGACTCTCCTCCCACGATTACAGTACCCTTGGCAACAGAAACTTAAATGCTAAACACGTTGGAGGCATGTGGGCAAACATCGTCTAAATTGTGCAATAAGGTTTTGGCTTAAATGGTCTCTTGTGCCTCAGGGGTACTCCTTCATTAATTTTAATAGTTAGATACGTCGTAGTGAAACTGGAAGATGCCCGGTCATTTCATTATTAATATTTTATATAAGGGATGCCTAGCTGGAATATTTAATATTCGAAAAATATCATATGCATAGCAGTGTTAATGCTGAGTTAGGGATACCTTAACGTGGTGAAGGGGTTTGTGTATCTCCGTGATCAGTAAAGCTTTACTATAATAGTCAGGGACACCCATACAGGTTGATTTGCTGTAGCGATCAGACAAAAGTCTCCCACCATTACCAATCCGCACTTGGCAGCGTGGTAATTAAAATGGATAAACCCCAGACATGAATAAAGGCATATTTAAGGCCTTTGTCCTACAGTGGACTCGAAATGAGACACTATTTGTTGTTGTTTACCGAAAAGCATTTCTTACTCTGACTGTTGGTCATTATGTATTTACACTATATCGTCCATTCGAGTCAGTTGATGAATATTGATTATCTCAATACAAATTCAACATTAATCGATGATCGGAAGTTTCTTACATATCAATGTGTATTGAATTGTAATGATGCACAATCAACTATAAATATTAAACTTCGATAGTGATTAAAAGTGATTATTGGTATTCCATATTACGTCTAGCAGATATGCTTGTTATAGACGCGAAGAGTGGTGTTTATTCAAAAATATTCCATGCTATGACAAAGAAAAATCCACAAACAACAATAAACTTGAACACAATTGTAAACAATATTGAGCATCACTGCACATTATATCTTTCCTTTTGTTGTTCATGTGTGGAAAGGCCCATTATTAAATGTGGAATATATGTCATTTTTCCCTTCGCCAAAATCTGCGAAGGGTATGAATTCACTAATGTTTATGTAGTTTATTTATTTGTTTGTTTGTTTGAAGGCAACTGTGCTCAAAAATACTCTACGAATTTTGAACAAACTTTGTAGTCATGTTGGCTCTGACCCATGGATGAATCTGTAACATTTTGGATAAAGTTCACCAAAATACAAATACACAGCAGTACTTTGAAAATAATCGCAATGTTAAGGGAACGGCAAATATTTTTTTACTTTTTGTATGTGAACAATATTACGCAGAAACTTCTGAACCAATTTTAACGAAATTTGTTGGTCATTTGACCCAAGGATAAATCCATTAGATTTTGAAGAGAATACATTGGGAATAAAAGTTTGCAGCGGAATTAAGAGCAAAATAAGACTGCTTGAGATGGCGAAGGCATGCTTCCTACTGACGACCCCTCTAGCTTTTACTGTGTAATAAGCAAAAATTATATATGAAGATTAACGTTTTTGCTCCTCTAGGAGTCGTGTTGCAATTTGGGATTATGCTCAAAATATTGCTGGGGTATAGAATCGGTAAAGATAAGAAAATCTAAGAATTCTTTTGGTTTTCAATAAGTTTCTCACCCATTGCATTTTTAAATATTATGAACTGGAACCGTGAGAGATGATACGAGATTTGGAATAATATACGACTTTAATCATATCTGGATCCCAGCCATCTTACCTTGTTTCATCTTTTACTGAACAGAAAATATGTTTAACACACTTATAAGAACAGTGTGCTCAATATTACTAAAATGTAGAAGAGTGAAGAAGTCCGTTTATAAGTCATGAGATTTTTGGGGGGCGGCTTTTTCCGCCTGAGATAAGATTTAAATTCATATCCATCATAGATTTTTACCTCCATAATTTATCTATTTTGAATCCTTTATATTTACTTTGGTTTTAATTTATTAATTTTTTAGCATTTATATAAATATTTTTTATTCCCGAATTTAAATGGGCCAGTTCTGTAAAAGTCGAGCTTGACTCACTGTGTTGGTAAATCTCCTTTTAATAATAATAAAGTACTGAAAGTATGAGAGAGATTACTCGAGCGCTATATGTTAATGAGATCACGGTGAGGGGTAGATGAAGATGGTATGGGTATGCTCTTCGCACTCCCCAAGAGACGTTAGTTCACCAAACATTTAACTGGGCTACACAAGACACTAGAAGAGTTGGAAGACCCAGTCATGCGGCCATTTATAAAGGATGCAGGGTTTTCTGTTCAAGGACATATGACCATATATAAAGGCCTACATGGCTGTGGACTATGAAGCGTGAAGTAGATGATGATGAATGGAGAAGTATTGATTTCAAAGCTAAAGATAGTGATGACTGGCGAAATCTAACCGAGGCTCTTAGTGTCAATAGGCGTAGGACATGATGATGATGATGATGAAAACGTTGGCTCTTAGCCGACCTTACAGCCAAGTCTTTCATGAATAATTGTGGTATTCATTCCTGGGTTTAACACATCTAAAAAATTTTTGTGGGTTCATTTATGGGGAATTTACTACATCAATGTAAGCAAAATCTTTGAAGAAACGTGTTTGATACTACTTACCAAACAATGTTTTCCAGTATTCGAACTGGGAATGAAACTTTTTTTTCTGTAACACCTCTCATTTTTCTGTAAACAAATTACAATGGAGTATGTTGAATATGAACATTTCTTCTTGTATTATAAAATCCTTTAAAAAAGATCCTGTGATAATATACTTCAGTCTACGTTTGTTTCTTGTGGTTTGAAGTATTATCACTTTAAAGTTCCACACAACAAATAATTTCTGAAGGTAAGTTAAGAATAAATATGGCAGTTAATGTATATTTTGTACTCTACATGCTGTACATCAGAGTAAATCCTTTATTATCTCCGTTCATTGCCATCATTGCTTTTCTCAAGAGGCGAGTTACTGCATTTAAAATTGATAATTTAAAATATTTTGATAATTTTAATAAATTTTGAAAAATTATTTTAATGAAAAATAATTTTTATAATTTAAAAAATAATTATTTTAATTTGTTTCTATTACATTTGATACCTCTGGTTACGGCTAATTTTTCGTTGCATAAACTTTATCAACAGTGTTCCGAATTATTACTTGATGAACCTGTAAATCAGACTGTAGCTTGTTTCACTTCCTCGGTTCTTAAAGCACTGCCAGAAGGATATTTAATACCATAACTTTTCAAGGGTTACAAAATGCCTCTCTACGGTATATTGCTTTCTTAGGTACAACATCAGTTGCGCGACCAATTAATCAGGGAAGTAGCCCAGTGAGGAAAGGAAATAAGGAAACATAGAATAGTGTGCCTGAGTGTACCTTCAAGCAAGAGAACTCTAACTTAAGACTGTGCAAGATTATGGTACAGAGGCTATGGGACTACCCGAGACTAGAGAACAGTGGTTTGATTTTGGAGGGTCCTTCTAATAGAAGAACTGCTTACCAATGCTAAAGTCTTTCTTCTACTCCTATCAAGTGGGAAGTAGCCACTGAGCAATTACAGTAAAGAAGAATTTTTGGGTTATCTTAGTGTTGTCAGATGTATGAAGAAAGAGGAGAATATGTAAAGAATAGCCAGACTATTTGGTATACTGTATTACACATACAGTGGACTGAATAGTCTGGCTATTCTTTACACATTTTACCTCGTTGGGGATAAAGAGTTCTGGCTCTGGCTAATTGGGGCATTGCTTAATCCCAGTCTCCCTCATTGTCCAGTTTGCATAGCAAATTTGGCAGCTATTGCATGCATCCTCCACTTAAGGACCCAGTCTCTCTGCCGGGAAGCTGATTGGTGAGCTAGGAAGGTGGCCACTTTTACCCCTGATAGAAATAGTTCTGTAAATTTCTTCTTGTTCTTAGGATTTGAAAAATCCCGAGAAGAGGCGATGAAAGCCACTATTCCTGACCAGTGGTCATCCAGGAAGTTACCTGGAGGTTAGCCATCGCATTAGCTTCCATATTTGCTGACTCAGACACCGAAAAGATATTTGACTTCGTCCCTTGTCTCTGTATTGATGTACCCGGTGTTAGGGTTATGACAGTGACATTTATTGGTAGAAGAATGAAGACTGGAGGAATGTAGAATTTTCTTTGCCTGAAGAGCACTGATGGTAAGATATTATTAGAGCAGCTCCCACAAAGCAAGTTTTCAGGCTGGGTACTTTGGTGTCTGCATTGTCTATGGTTTATCTGGCCAGTTCTAACCAAGAAAGATCTGAGGCTGGTCTTGAGCCTTGTTGAGTGTTAAAAGGCCTGTCAATTGAAGTTTTCCTAACTTTAACCAGAGCTCTGTTTAGTGGTTAGCTCTCCCAGACCGTTGATCTGCCTGATGAGAGACAGAACCTTAAAAAATGTTGACTCCAACTCGGGATCTTCATCCTTCACCAGGACGGGCCATGAGTCGGGATCCAAAGAATCAATATTATCTAGTGAATCCTCACCCTTCAGCCAAGGGGAAGTCGTCTCATTCTGGAGAAAGGTTCTGGATGACTTCTGCCCTTTCCCAGTACTGAATCTGGGCAGTATACTGGAGAGTCCATTGCATAGGGGTCTTTCCATGCTGACCTAGAAGTTTCCTTTGGTCCCGTGTTAGCCTTAAATGATAAAGTGAGTGCATAAACCTTTGAAGGGCTGAACAGGTAATGTTGGAAAGACCTACATAGATATCTAAAGATTTCTCTTGACCTCTGCTGAGTGGTGTCTGAGAAGGTTTGTATACAGGACGACATGAAGGTACGCCTTCTAACTGCTGGAGAGGGCGAGTTCCTTGGGGAACTGAAGACATCCTTGTCATACTCCCGAGAAGGGTTTAGAAGATGTTAGAGATGTTCCCTCTTTTTCACCTTATGAAGACGAACAGAACTTGGCAGCCCAACGGCAGAAGATGAGGTCGAAGGACTCTGACTAGGAGGTGAGGAAGGTCTTGCCTGCATCCTTCCCTTACTAGATGTCAAACTCGAATTTGATGACACTACTGAAGGAGAGGATAATTGATTAGCTGTACAGTGTCTATAGGAGTCCTGGGCTGGATGGAGGGGGTCGCTGCAAATGCTATTTCTCAGAGGTGGCAAAGTAATATGGGAAGGAGGCAAAGACTTAGCCCTTAATGTTGCAAAGGGTTGCAAAAGTTTTTCCATTGACGGAATGCCCTCTATGTCTAAGAAAGGCCACTGCGTCCTAAGGGTGTCGTCTCCATAGAGAGTTTGTTTTCTCCAAAGGAGAAGGAATACCTGCTTCTCTATGGAAAGCACATAATGCAGCCTTGCTTTTGGCTTGCCTTAAGGTTAAACCAATGTTGTCATTCGTCTTCAACTTCCCCTGGAGGATGGAGATGAAAAAGGTTCAGAAGCTAGAGAACCAAAAGAAGAAAGGAGAGATCCAGCTGATTTGTTAGCCTTTAATGAAATTCCTTTACGAGAAGAATCTCACTTGGACCTACTCTTCTTTTTGCTATACTCTAGCCCTGGGAGGATGGCCACACCCTATGTTCGTTACAGGGTGATGACTGCACCTCGGCATGACCTCTGCATGAAGGGTACAAAGAATGGAGATTCACTGAAATTTTTCTCATAAAGGTTCTACACCTACAGAAGGGAAGATATGGGCAGTACCGCATGGCCAAGTGAGGTTTCTCTATTTACCAAGCAAAAAAGAGTCTTCCAGAAAAAAAGATATGTAAAAAAGCCAAGTTTGTTAGCGCTGAGAATACGCCTGTACTACTCATCGGCTGAAGTCAAAGTGGCCACTCAGCAAGCTGGCATTGGGGATGGGCATCCCCCGGTACCTGCCAGTAACTAGTAGGTTGGGCAGGGCACCAGTCACCTGTTGAGATACTACTGCTAGAGAGTTATGGGGTCCTTTGACTGGCCAGATAGTACTACATTGGTTCCTTCTCTCTGGTTATGGTTCATTTTCTCTTTGCCTACAAATACACCGAATACTCTGTCCTGTTCTTTACATATTCTCCTCTCTCCTCATACAGTTGACAACACTGAGATTACCAAACAATTCTTCTTCACCCAAGGGGTTTACTGCTACTTCAATTGTTCAGTGGCTAATTTCCTCTTAGCAAGGGTAGAAGAGAGAATTTAGTTATGGTAAGCTGCTCTTTCAGAAGGACACTCCAAATTCAAATCGTTGTTCTCTTGTCTTGGGTAGTGCCATAACCTCTGTACCATGGTCTTCCACTGTCTTAGGGTAGAGTTCTCTTGCTTGAGGGTACACGCGGGCACACTATTCTATCTTATTTCTCTTCCTCTTGTTTTGTTATTTTGTAGTGTATATAGGAAATATTTACTTTTATATTACTTTTCTTAAAATATTTAATTTTTCCTTGTTTGCTTTCTTCACTAGGCTATTTTCCCTGTTGGAGCCCCTGGGCTTATAGCATCCTGCTTTTCCAACTAGGGTTGTAGCTTAGCAAGTAAATAATGAAAATAATTATAATAATGATAATGATAGTAGTAGTAGTAGTAGTGGTAGTAGTAGTAGTACTTACTAAGCTACTACAGTAGTTGGAAAAGCAGGATGCTATAAGTCCAGGGGCTCCAACAGGGAAAATAGCTCGGTGAGGAAAGGGAACAAGGAAAACTAAAGTATTTTAAGAAGAGCAACAGTATTAAAATAAATATCACTTTATAAACTATAAAACTTTAACAAAACCAGAGGAAGAGAAATAAGATATAAGATAGAACAGTGTGCCCGAGTGTACCCGTAAGCAACAGAACTCTAACCCTTGACAGTGGAAGACCATGGTACAGAGGCTATGACACTACCCAAGATTAGAGAACAGTGGTTTGATTTTGGAGTGTCCTTCTCCTAGAAGACCTGCTTTCCGTAGCTAAAGAGTCTCTAATACCTTTACAAAGAGGAAAGTGGCCACTGAACCATTACAGCGCAGTAAGAAGAATTGTTTGGTAATCTCAGTGTTGTTAGGTGTACGAGGACAGAGGAGAATATGAAAAGAAGAGGCCAGACTATTCGGTGTGCGAGTGTGTAGGCAAGGGGGAAATGAGCCGTAACTAGAGAGAAGGATCGAATGTAGTATTGTCTGGCCAGTCAAAAGACCCCATAACTCTCTAGTGGTAGTATTTCAACGGGTGGCTGGTGCTCTGGCCAACCTACTACCTAGTAGTAGTCTAGTGGTAGTATTTCAGCGGGTGGCTGGTGCCCTGGCTAACCTACTACCTTTGTAGTATTAGTAACAACAACAACAACAACAACAACAATAATAATAATAATGAACGTTTTGACACCCAACTTTCCAGCTCTCCTGAAATCATGCTTCAATTAAAGGACGAGGGCTTTTTATTTGTATAGGAAGAAATGGATGGGTGATCGAAAAGGTTATGAAAGAGATAGAGGGCATAAAGCAATTTGAAAATCAAGTGTACATAGAGGTCGGGTGGTTTTGAAAGGCCTATTCCTCCTTTCGTATGAATATATGATTATCAATTGCTACCTGAGGTACTATCGGTAGGGACAAAACCAGTATTGAATAACCTCTGAACGTGACCATGTAATGGTTGATAAACTGTATCATTGCAGTTTTCGTATCTGTTGGTGCAGGAATATTGGCACTCCAATCCCCCAGGGGAAGAGGATCTGGATAGCTTTTAGAGGGAGACTTTTCTGGAATTATGTCCTAAATATACTACAATATACGTGTAGTTCATGAATGATTAAATACACTTTACTTACCAAAGTTTTTTTTTTCTGTTATTACAACTCAAATCGGAAATAAAATACGTTTCTGATTCTCCGAGTTACATTATAATTCTAATTCTGTTTTCGCTGAATATGAAGACATATTTCAGCCTTTTACAAAGCAGCAACAATTCTTACAGCTTTCAATTATCCAATTATCCAATTTCAATTCCTCTTCTATTTGCCTGTTTTTATTATGAGTCTCTAGGTAGTATGTTGGCCAGGGCACCATCCACCCGTTGAGATAGTACAACTAGAGAATGTTTGGTTCCTTTGACTAGCCAGACAGCCACTACATTGGATCCCTCTTTCTGGTTACGACTCATCTTTCTTTTGCCTACACATACACCGAATATTCTGGCCTATTATATACACATTCTCCTGTGTCCTCATACCTAACAACACTGAGATTACGAAACAATTCTTCTTTCTCAATGTGGTTAGCTACTGCAGTGTAATAGTTCAGTGACTACTTTTCTCCTGGTAAGAGTAGAAGAGACTTTAGATCTGGTAAGCAGCTCTTCTAGGACGACACTCCAAAATCAAACCATAGTTCTCTAGTCTTGGGTAGTGCCATAGCCTCTGTACCATGGTCTTGGGTTAGAGTTCTCTTACTTGAGGGTACACTCGGGCACACTATTCTATCTTATTTCACTTCCTCTTGTCATTTTGAAGTTTTTAATAGTTTATATATGATTGATTTATTTTAATATTATTTTTAAACATCTTTTGTAGTTTATTTCATTATTTCTTTTCCTCAAAGGGCTATTTTCCCTGTTAGAGACCTTGGGCTTAAAGCATCCTGCTTTTCCAACTAGTGTTGTAGCTTAGCAAGTAATAATAATAATGTTCACCACATCAAGGCTTTTATATCGGTTAAATGTCCCACTACTGTTTCAGTATGAACGATTTCAGAAAAGCCATTCTTTTGTCATATAGAAGGTGGACAAATTAATACTACTTTAGCGAATTTGCTTGTAACTCTGTTGGTTTGTCCTTATGTTTTTGCAAAAAAAAAAAAAGTAATCCACGTATTTCGAATGCATTTTGGGGGGATCTAGAAAAGAAAGTGAATTAATTTAATTGTTCAATTTTGTAAAACCTTTGGGGCAAAGCCAAATGTGCTTTTATTATCTTAAAAAATAAATGCACTACGATAACATTACTCTTGACGTGCACTTACAATGATGAATTTGTTTGTGATTTACCGAAGCAAATGCTATTGAATGGTATTTAGCGGGCAAATGCTTCCAGACAGACATCTCTTATCTAAGCAGGACACCTAAAAGTACCAACCAAACTGATGAGACCTCGTCCGGCAAAGAAGAACGATAAGAAGGAATTTCACCCCTTTTTATGTCGGTTACATCTCAGTAATTGGGGGAAGTGCCATGGTAGATTTATAAATAGATAGGACACCTCGAGGGAAATACAAAAGCCACAACTAAAGGATTTTATGTTGATAATTTATTCATCCTTTGAACGAAGATTACAGAATACAGAGTTGATAGCAATTTCTCACGTCGAAATGTTGATAAAGCCTTATCCTATCAACAGGCTTTACAAGATTTCCGACAATAAACTATCATGTATTTGGGATTGGTGCGACACTGTCCCATCGTAGACCAAGCGTCGCAGAATTTGTTCTTGTCTTCGCATTTTCTCTGAATCGGCAAGTCTGTGGAGATGAGAAAAAGTTTGACATTTTAGTTTGCTCAGATAATGTATTTTCCTTAGAAGTAGTAAGAGTAATTCATTGAAAAGGTTCTTATCCCTTTTGTGCATAGAGAGGTGGACTGACGGAAAGACGAAGGGAAACATAAATTGATCAATCGGATAATTTAGCCGGTAAAGGCTTTGACCGTATATGAGGAAATGAGTTTCAAATGTCTTATAAATCACAACTATTCACCAATCTCCATTTATCAATGAAACCAATAAAAAATATTAATATAAAACAAACTTAATACTTGAATTTAGAATTCAATTATATAGAAGAGGTGAAAATACTCTGATTAATCAATTTCTTTTCCTCTTTTTTAAATATAAGAAAGCAATGGTAAGCCATCAGTACCCGTCTGAGTCTCGGGAAGCACATTAAAGTAGAGTCAGATTGTCAAATAAATTGAGAACCTCCAAGAAGGAATAAATATATCAATGAAAAACAACAACTACAATTGCTCAAGAGGACAACTACTAACCCATTTCGTGATCGCGACAGATCTCGCAGGACTTTTTACAGAAGAGAGACATGTAGGCGGGATTTCTCGTACACTCGCCAGCTTCCATCCAAGTGGCACAGTGGATGTCATGATCCTGACACTCCTTACCTGCGGCACCACCTGGTATTACTGAGTGGCTTATCCCGCTACTTGAAGCTAATATGTTTATAAATGCTTATGTCTACCAGCTTGAGAAACAGTGGAGCCAAGCTCGTTTGTTCCAGTAGAAAAATTATGGACGAGAGAGAGAGAGAGAGAGAGAGAGAGAGAGAGAGAGAGAGAGAGAGATTTGTAGAAAGAAATAAGCATTAAAGTTGATATTTTCAAGATTAATTTTATGATAGAAATTTGTAATAAAATAGATATATTTAAAGTTAATGACAATGTAAAATAATTAGGGGGAACCTTTTTTTTTTCTTTTTTACCTGGCGTATTTGATGTAAAACAGGATATCAAAACTATTGAAGGATTTGCCACGGAATGAATCTGACAAAATTTAAACTGTGTTCTCGAGACCGAGTGTCACTTGTATTGACAATAATGATCCTTTGCGTTAAACGTGTTCTTGTAAAGCTTATCAATTGATCTTCCACATTCTATAACTAACTAAAAACGTTTTGAGAACTTTTAACGACCTGCAAGAAAGCCGATATTTTTAATCAATTCAACATGCTAACCGCGCGCTCTCTCTCTCTCTCTCTCTCTCTCTCTCTCTCTCTCTCTCTCTCTCTCTCTCTCTCTCAAGGAAAGAAAAGACGTTAATAATTAAGAAGATTCTACCACCCTAACCAACAAGGTGCTTGAAAGATTTTGCCCAGCTACGTAAAGACTTCACAGTCAGCGTGTTTAATAATTGAAGCCTTTGAAGTGCTGTAGTCTCTTTTGATCTTTAAAAGATGATTTATTTTTAACAGAGAATACAGCGAGGCTTAATTCTTAATTGTAAATGCGTAACAATTAAACTCGATAATCAATAAATCAATATTAGTATTCTAGACCTTGCACAACAATCGTCAAAAGACAGGAGAATAATAAATTCCAATGATTGTTTATTTTATCAATGTCAAACAAAGGGATTAGATTAAGTTAATCATACACAGCCAGGAATGTCTCTGGAGTACCTTTTTGTTTGAAATAATCATGGCCATAAAGGAAAGTGCTTCAATGGATTATCATTGAAAGGAAGGTGCTTTAAATGGAACCTTGCTTCTAAGCCCCGGATGAAATCTGATTCGGCTTTAATTTCGTCTCGAGGGCAATTATGTATTCGTTCGTTGCCGTTAACTTGTTTCTTGTCTTCCCTATTTCAATGGTGTATGTACATTTTCAAGGATATAATCCTCCTTCAACTTTTAATAAACATCATTTTCTGGTTAATCCGATGCCAGTTATGAATCCTTTCGCAGGTCAAAGTTCAAGAATTCAACATCCTTGTCGCAGGTAGATCTAACCACAATGGTTAGGAGATGCAGTAGGTAATTTAATGAGTCATTTATGTAAATGATGATAAAAATATCATTTACTGTAACTAGTAGGTAGTAGGTTGGCCGGGGCACCAGCCACCAGTCGAGATACTACCGCTAGAGAGTTATGGGCTTCTTTTGACTGGCCAGACAGTACTACATTGGATCCTTCTCCCTAGTTACGGTTCACTTTCCCTTTGCACACACACACACACACACACACACACACACACACACACACACACACACACACACACACACACACATCAAATAGTCTGACCTATTCTTTACAGATTCTCCTCTGTCCTCATACACTTGACAACACTGAGATTACTAAACAATTCTTCTTCTCTCAAAGGGGTTAACTACTGCACTGTAATGGTTTAGTGGGCACTTTCCTCTGGGTAAGGGTAGAAGAGACTCTTTAGCAATTGTAAGCAGCTCTTCTAGGAGAAGGACACTCCAAAATCAAACCATTGTTCTCTAGTCTTGGGTAGTGCCGAGCCTCTGTACCATGGTCTTCCAGTGTCTTGGGTTAGAGTTCTCCTCCTTGAGGGTACTCTCGGGCCCACTATTCTATCCTATTTCTCTTCCTCTGGTTTCGTTAAAGTTTTTATAGTTTATATAGGAAATATTTATTTTAATGCTGTTACTGTTCTTAAGATATTTTATTTTTCCTAGTTTCCTTTCCTCACTTGGCTATTTTCCCGGTTGGAGCTCCTGGGCTTCAAGCATTCTGTTTTTACAACTGGGGTTGTAGCTTAGCAATTAATGATAATAATAGGGAAATTATTTCCATTATTGTCATTATTTTTTTTATCCCAAACAAAGAAATGTTTTATTTGCCTCGTATTTCAGCATTCTTATTTTCATTCCTCAAATGTATTCAGAATCAGTTGTAAAACTACATTCTTTGTAACGAACGAATAGTTATTGTTACTTTTGTTACAGCTTTCACCCTATGAAAGCAAATATAATCAAGAACTTTTTATGTCTATCCAAAATATAACCGACTAAACTATTGGTAATTTCTAAGGGAACAATAACCCATCACACTTGAGCCCTAATTGAAATTTCATTAAAAATTTTCTATTTTTAACAAATTAAAGCTTGCATGATTACAAAGTTCAAATGGAAAGTTTTCGATTCATGAATTACTAAATATCCTAATGATAATCACCTAGAAAGCAATTATGCAAACTTGTGGATACTTATTTTTCATGGCTTCACTTTTACTGTTTCATGCTCAACATTTTACAAAACCACTCATTACCTGCTGGCTTTGTCATATTTCTGAGGGAATGCAATTTATTTATATATATAGTTATCACTATTATGCTGAAATATGGAAAGACAAGCTTGGATTCTACTTCATCGTTTGTAGAATTAAGAACAATTATGCAAAGTTTTTCAGCACCTCCACTTTTTTTTAAATACATCTATATCAGAATGGTTAGACTTAAAACAAGCAAAGTATAGAATTGTATAGTGTAATTTCTTATAATAAAATCTCTGGCATGACACATGGCTGACTGACTGTATTATAACATCACAACACGTGAAAACTTCATGCATTGTAATGTCAATCGTTATCGCTCTTTGACGTTCAATGAAAGTTATACAAACACGCACACTAAAGATTTATTACAACCCCCCCCCAAAAAAAAAAAAAAAAAAAAAAAACTATTGAGGATTACCTGAATTTTTACTTGGAGTTAGGTTGACTGGAAAAAACTATTGAGGATTACCTGAATTTTTACTTGGAGTTAGGTTGACTGGGAACGATTCAACAGACTTCTGATAAGTATTGGTGAGATAATTTGGGTAAAAGGAGTATCAGTGGAGTAGGATTGGATGTGATTTATGAGTCTGGACCAAATTTGGCGCCACTGGAGTACTATAGTTTATTCTGTAGGTACTTCTTGCCTAACCAACCTATGTGCATATAACTTGGCACAAAACAGATAGTTATTTTTTTTTATCTCCCCATAAGTATAGTTCTTACATCTAGTTATGTTTTCCTCTCACCCTAAGTTTAGCTATAACAGCTAATGGAAATCTGACTCAAGTCTTTACTGTTCTATCTCTAAATCTAATGCTATAGCAAATTTTGGCGGTGCTCTTCACAAGTAGCATGTGCAACTGCATAATTTTGACCTGAATTTTCTCTCTTGTGTTGGACATTGTTCCCCTAAATTGGAGAACCTCATTTGGCTGCTCTCCATAATGATGAATAACTTGAGCTAACTGTTCCTCATCCTTTTTTTTTTTTTCTACACTTTATTTATCAATCGCATGCACTGCTTTTCTATGTACGTAATCCCATAGCAACGTAGTTAGCAAGCAATTTCTGCTTCTTCCTTGCATGGCTTTGTTCATGCTTTAAATTACCTTACTAGATAAAGTGGAAAAATAATTGTTTATATTTCTTAAAGTGTTCCTAATGAACATGACTAGACAAACAGGGATTGTTCCTTGCAAGATCTTTGTAAATTGGATATATATCTACTTGAGCATCACGCTTTCATGCAGGAATGGACCAAAGTTGAATGAAATTTAAATGAAAAAAGGAATTAGAAAGACATCGAGAGAGGAGAGTAAACGTAGTTCCGACCTCTTTGATAAAAAAACTAGTACAATAATGATGATAATAAAAAATACAACACTAAAATCTACGCAGATAAGGACTGTGAAAAAGAAGCGAGACTGAGAAAAAGGAACAATAATCAGTTGAAGATAAAGACAGTAAAGCAAGAAAGTGACTGGAACAAATAGTTCATCTACATCTAAAAGTGAATAGGAATCTACTAACCCTGCTCGTGATCCCGACAGATCCCACAGGACTTTTTACAGAAGAGAGCCATGTAGTCGGGATTTTGCGTGCACTCGCCAGCCTCCATCCAAGTGGCACAGTGGACGTTATGATCCTGACACTCCTTACCTGCGGCACCACCTGGTATTACTGAGTGGTAAGTCCGCTCATTAGCACCACAAGTCTTGACTTTTACAGTCTTTTTTTTTTTTTTTTTACCATTACAAAAAACTGGTGAATGACCAGACACTTTAATATTGATGGATAAAAGTTCCTTGATGTAATCTGAGTTTGTTTTTATTAGATATTTTATGGTGATAGTGTACTGGAACACTCTCTCTCTCTCTCTCTCTCTCTCTCTCTCTCTCTCTCTCTCTCTCTCTCTCTCTCTCTCTCTCTCGTTAAGTTGTTTGAGAAACAGTTAGATTTTACATTCAAGATATTGCATCTTGGAATTCGAGTCGGTGCTATTCAAGATCTGAAATCTATACTTAGACACTAATAATGATTATCAAGCAGTATAAATTAAAATTGAAACCGTAATAGAGATTAACGGCATTGCTTTATTCATATTTTCATATTTTTTCATACTTTTTTAATCATCATTATCTCCTGCGCCTATTGGCGCAAAGTGCCTCGGTTAGATCTCACTAGTCGTCTCGATCTTGAGCTTTTAAATCAATATTTCCCCATTCATCACCTCCTACTTCAAGTTTCATCGTTCTCAGTCATGTAGGCCTGGGTCTTCCAACTCTTCTAGTGCCTTGTGAGCCCAGTTGAAAGTTTGGTGAACTTCTCTCCCTTGGGGAGTGCGAAGGACATGACCAAACCATCCCCATCTATCCTTCACCATGATTTCATCCACATATGGCACTAATCTCTCTTATAGTTTCATTTCTAATCACAATATTCCTCGAGGGTTTTGTTCTCAAATCTGTTGGATATCGTTTCATTGTCATGCCACGACTCTAGTGTCCACACAGTAACACCGATCTCACGAAACTGATTTATAGCCTGATATTATATGCAATTTCAGGCGAATTGATTTACAAATTTTACTTAACCTAGCCATTGTCTGATTTTCTTTTTTCAATCTTTAATTAAACTCCAATTCTAAAGACCCTATATTAGAGATCATAGTTCCTAAAAAATTAAATGATTCTACCTCATTAATGCTTTCTCTTTCCAGTGATATTTCGATCTCCCATCGCATATTCCGTTCTCATCCTCTCCCTATCTTCAATTCATCTCGATCCCAATTTCATGTGGCATTTCATGCGTTCTGGTAAGCAAGCATTGCAAATCCTGTGGTGTTCTGCTAATAAGGACAGTGTCAGAAGTATACTTTAAGTCAGCTACTTTCCTATTACCATTGCAGTCCAATCTTTTCCATCATCCCCAACTGTTTTATGAATTACGATATCCTTGAGGAGGAGAAACGACATAGGTGACAACACATTCCCTTGGAGTACTCCACTATTAACTGGAAATATATTTGATTGTACTCCACTAACATTAACTTCCTATGCTCAGGAACAGACTTAATCAAATTTACATATTTACCAGGAACTCCATAATAACGCAGAATTCTCCCCAAAATTGGCTGGTGCATACTATCAAAGGCTTTTTCATAGTCTACAAATGTCATCAAAAGTGGATTTCTGTATTCTACATATTGCTTTCGTCTCTTTAGAATAAGCAAAAATATGTTTCCTTGACAACTGACGTAAGTGTGATGCCTCCGTAGTTATTGCAACTATTCAGATCTCCCTTTTATGCCATTTTCACCAACACTTCTAGCTCCCATTCATCAGATTGGGCCTCTTCATGCCACATTCTGCAAAATTACCTTTTCAGTATTCTGGGAGTTACTTCATTTTCGGCCAATATCATCTCAGCACTTTTTTAGCGTATCCAGGGGCTTTCCATCTCTTGAGTTTTTGAATGATAACTTCAACTTCAAAAACACTGAATTCATTCATGGCCTCATCAAGGTCTTCATCAGCTTCAGGTATATCAATGAAGTTATTCCCTTCATATCTCCTGTTCATGACCTCGCCAAAATGTGCCATCGAGCGTTGCCTTTCTTCTTAATGTATTGCATTATGTAAAAAAAATCCAGTTGAACACTTCCTGAATGTCAGTAAATATGGGTAAACAATTAAGTAAAAGTAGAATATTTCTTATGTTTTGACTCTTTGCTGTAAGTCACAACAATTACAGGAAGAGCAACGGAAAATATTGCCTTACTGTACAATTGCTGGCGAATAATAGTATTAAAAATTTGTAATTCGTCAGTTTTTCATGACAAAAAAAAAAAAAAATTATATCTATTACTATATTCTATTGGATTTTTTTTTACCGGTAAGTAAATTTTGTGTATTCTGTATAATTTCACATCGTCACACAGTCATTTTATATTCAATATTTTGATTTTTAAAAGACTGAGAAAAATTTAAAGAATCCAGCTTTGCGAGGACACCAAAGTTGGTATCTTTGCACGAAAACTTACTGTACACCGATCGTTCAAAGAGATATATTATTCAACATTGACACAACTGGTTAGAGATCGATAGCTTCCGATGCAGTCGGTCTTTCCCCCATACATATATATATATTATATATATATAAATATATATAAATATATATATATATGTATATATAATTATATATATATATATATAAATATATATTATATATATATGTATGTATGTATATATGTATGTTATCTTGTTAGTTCATCATCTGCTCTTCCTCCCCCTGCTTCGTTTGCAATCTCAAGGGACCCATTCTGTTATTCTTCTTGTCCATCTAATATCTATCGTTCTCATTATATGTCGTGCCCATGTCCATTTCTTTTTCTTACATGTTAGAATATCTTCTACGTTAGTTTGCTCTCGCATCTAATTGTTCTACGTATCATTATTCTTTCCTTATCTCTTTTAGGGGTAACTACCTTATGTTCTAAGGCATTAGTAAGGCTGCAAATTTCCAATGAATAAGTTAATACTGGTAGGACCATCTGATTAAGTATATTTCTTTTTAAAGAAAATGGAATTTTACCTTTCATTATCTCATTTTGTTTACCAAAAGCTCCCCATCCCATGCTTATCCTTTTTTTTTAATTTCGGTTTCATGCCATGGGGAAACAGTTTTCAGCATATAAATTTAATGTGTGTATATATATATATATATATATATATATATATATATATATGTAATGTATCTTATAAATATATATGTGTATACTGTATACAAGTATTTTACATGGTAGGATTATTATTTAGTCTATGAGCTTTGTATCCTACAACACCGTGGTTTTATAGAAAAAATAACAGTAGTCACTGCTGTATTCAACGTGAAGCAGTGAACCAAGTATGGACCTGCTAAAATGTAATGTTACTGATAAGAGTCGGAAAATTGGTTGTAGTTCACACCTAAACAAGATGCCAAATCAGCATTATGTCATCCTATTAACATGCATGCCAGTTTTCGACCTCCATCTTGCATGCACTTTCGCTTTCTATGGATAAGTTAGGTCTTTTGTTTGCAAGATATCTAATTCTTGTAAACCAACATTCTCATAATATCCGTCGATTAATTCCTCCTAATCTCATTAATTTTTTTTTTTCATTGCACTACATGCAAAATATGAAAGTTTGCAACTTTCATTGTCCCTTTTTTACTTTACAACACTCCCTACATCTCTGTTCTATGATTGTTTTCTTTCTCCGTTCTACAATCACCAGTAAAAAGTACCAAAAACATTCAATCCTTTCATTTGTAGGTTGTAGGTTGGCCATGGCACTAGCCGCCCGTTGACATACTACCGCTAGAGAGTTATGGAGTCCTTTGACTGACCAGACAGTACTACATTGGATCCTTCTCTCTGGTTACGGTTCTTTCCCTTTGCCTACACAGACACCGAATAATCTGGCCTATTCTTTGCAGATTCTCCTTTGTCCTCATACACCTGACAACACTTGGGATTGCCAAACAATTCTTCTTCACCCAAGTAGTTAACTACTGTACTGTAATTGTTGAGTGGCTACTTTCCTCTTGGTAAGGGTAGAAGAGACTCTTTAGCTATGGTAAGCAGCTCTTTTAGGAGAAGGATACTCCAAAATCAAACCATTGTTCTCTAGTCTTGGGTAGTGTCATAGCCTCTATACCATGGTCTTCCACTGTCTTGGGTTAGAGTTCTCTTGCTTGAGGGTACACTCGGGCACAGTATTCTATCTACTCTCTCTTCTTGTTTTGTTAAAGTTTTTATAGTTTATATAGGAAATATTTATTTTAATGTTACTATTCTAAAAAATATTTAATTTTTCCTTGTTCCCTTCCCTCACTGGGCTATTTTCCCTATTGGGACCCCTGGGCTTAAAGCATCGTGCTTTTCCAACAAGAGTTGTAGCTTAGCATTTAATAATAATAATAATTCGACCATTATTCATATTAGCATTAAACAGTTTCCTTTGAAACTATTCTCGTTCAATACCACCATGAAGAAACGTAAGTCATTTCAATTGGACTCCTGTATCTATACGGAAAATTTTGATCTTGCACCTTTTGTTATTTTCCCTAACTTGTCACTTCGTTCAAATACATATAGAACTACGCAGACATGATCATAATTCACTCTCGTCTCACCATATTTGCATAATTTCACACAAACTTAAGTTTTATCATAAAAGAATTCAAACAAACTGCCACCTGCACCTTTCCATATGGAAAATTCCAACATATAACTGATATTCGAATCATTGGTTATTTACTATGGATATTTTTCTACGAAATAACTCCATCGCCAGTAGTTTCTCTGTCCTGAACAGTTATTTAGACGTAAGGAGAGCGCAAGAGACCCTTTTTTATTCTTTCACGTATACTTTATATATATGTATATATATATATATATATATATATATATATATATATATATATATATGTGTGTGTGTGTGTATATATATATATATATATATATATATATATATATATATATATATATATATATATATATATATACATACATACATACATATATATTGCAATACATACCACAATATGACTATTCTGTGCTATTCTTAGATCTAATACCATTACGGAGTGTCCCACAGAAGAAAGAGAGAACGAGAGAGCTTCAAAAGTTTATCACCATAAAAATACATCGTCAGTGGCAAATGTTTTGAAGGTTATTGTTTAATAGTGAAATTTATTTAATTTATGATTATTGGCTAATGGTTCGAGTAAGGTTACAACAATGTTATCGTAAATTATTAAGACAGTTCAGGGCTGAATTTTTATAGTTTTGCATGTAAAAAATTGATTCTTAGACTTCTTGCATGCTTAAATCGTTTGTCTTATAAAATCTACGTTGAAAAAAAGTACCATTGGGGAGTTGATCAATAGAATAAATCAAGCTAATCTTTAATGGCGTCTGCCATGAGCACAAAATACTAGTTTGTAGTTCTTTAGACAAAATTTTAAGCACCAACTTCATGAATGTAATTTTGAAAAGGCAAAAGAAATACATGAAGGGAGTGAAAGAATGAATGAGTAGGCTTAAAGGTGAAACTAAAGTAGGTCATCCGAGCAAAGGAAAAGAGAAGAGTAACTATGAAAGTGAGAAGGAATATTTGCAAAATAATACTCTGTCTCTACACTGCAACAAATACTGGCCATCTTACCGCATTGTCTGCAGGCCTTCCTGCAGTTGACGTTCATCCAGGTTGGGTTGTTTTCACACTCTCCTCGGTCGGCCCAAGGTTGGCAATACTTCTCATTGTTGTCAATGCACTCCTCTGTTGATGTTAATTGTTTCAGTTATAAATTTATATAGAGGCGGTGATCAAATAATCTCTATTCCGGAATTTCTTTGATAGAAGGATTACAGTGTTCATATTATGTTTACCTGTAGACGGTTCCAGAAGCGGCATGGAAGTGCTTGTTGAAGCAAATTCCACAGACGTGTCAGCACAGTTGTACAATTTTTGCAACTTCTCAATGTCTCGCTGCAAGTCAAATCTTCTATTAGCATTAAAATGTTTTATGTAAAACAAAAGTTGTAATTGCAGGTGGAATTTTATCTTATTTTAAGACACAAAAGACGACTAAAGGGATTATGAAAATTGAAGAAAATAACGATAAATTCTTATATCATCTAACGTGAATATTATGACCTGTGAGATATTTCAATGGACACAAGTCCTTTTTATCATCACATAACTATCAATGACAGAATTCATATGCAAACCAAGAACCGATTAAGCATTCAAATATGGGTGTATTTTTCAAATTTGTACTTGCTTACAAATTTTGAAAAATTTGAATACATATTGCAGAGTTAAACATAATATTGCACTATGAATTGATATGACAAATTCTATGATTGTATGATTACTGATTAGTAGAAACTTTGCCATGTTTAGATATGTATACCTACAATATACTGTATTTTGAAATGATTTCTATTTAGTAATAGTTTATATATATATATATATATATATATATATATATATATATATATATATATATATATATATATATATAAACGCAATTGAGATGCCCATAAACCAGCATAAACTTGGTGGATATGTTAGGTTTTCTTCATTTTCCTATCCTAAATGCAGGGTTCAGTAAAGAAAGGCTCTCGGTAACAATCTTGAATTACTGGATTAGATTATGAATTTTGGACATGACCCGGCGCTCGTAGTGTAACTATGGGAAGATTTTTTAAAAATAATTTTTGAGTACTTATTTTAAACTTCTCTCTCTAGAGTATAAAAGCATCTTGACTTGCTTTTGTCAACAACAGTACCTTCGCTCAAAATAGGCAGTCGTTTCATATACATTTTTGTGTTAATTCGCCTAGATTTTGTTTGAGCTAGATGACTCGTTTATACCGTGCATGGTTTAATGTTGTAAAAATTAATGTTTTGGATGGTGTCGTCCCGAGTTTAATAAATGACATTGTAAGATGTGCAGATTGTCTTATCTCTAAAACTAAAAGTAAAGACTCCGAAAAGCAAAGTAGCCTTATAATTGCATTGTTGTGACACTGTATTTGCGTGGTCAAGGCATAACAAATTAATATAAAAGAAATAAGGACTATTTGAAGTAGCTACAAAAATTATTGTAGGGGTAGGTGACATGAGAGATTAGTAATAGATTTTAAGTGTACGCTAAATAATTAAACTATCTTGAGATAAGAATAGATAAGATCATTCTTTTACAGATATTGGTAGAGTTTGAACAATATGAGGCATGCGTCATTTTCCTTCGTCCATATGTCAGGTGCTACATTTATTTGAACTTCCTTATTCATCTCTATAACTCGAGTAACTGAGGCGTATATTTTTTTAGTTATTTCCCTGCTTGTTTGTCATTTAACGTCAACCATTTTTTTCGCCCCCCTTTAACTACTTACAAATATATCTTTCTGGTACTATAAAAATAAAAAAAAAGAAAAATAGAAAATTAAGAAATAAAAACTGGTACCGAAACTTCACTGTTGTCTGTTTATTTTGTGCTCAAACAATAACAGAATTACACTTTCAATCCTATCTTGTCATTTTTTTTGTCCATTTGATTGTCGAAATACTCTCAAAATTTTAATATATTATAGGAATGAGCATTGATCACTCCTCACTTCCTCTCAAAAGTGCCTTTTAAGATTGAAATTTGGCAATTGGAATAAGACTTTAGTTCAAAAATATCAAATTATGTTACATACCTAAATAAAAACCACCTTCATCATACACTTCCCTTCCCTATAGCTTATGGACTCTTTTAATCAACTTCTCAACTTACTCTGATCCTAATTTCCTTACATACTGCCACCTTTGGACACCAAAACCTTCTAAAATATTTTATGAATCCTGAGAGATAAATAGACCTAAAGTCACTTAATTTCAGTACTACGGATAGGCAGAAACTCCTACTTTTGAGAAGCCTCTTCTCTGGCCAATTTCGACTCCAGTTTCCCTCGGTATTATCGTCGGCTGAAGCTCTTTGGCTGCGAAGGCATAAGGACCGTAGTGCATGACAGACTCTGAAATGCATTGAGAGGACAAATGCTTTGAAATAATAAGACAATCACTTGAAGATTCTGAAACCAAAGTTTAAAAGAAACGCAGATTATGTATGAAAAGTGAACCTTTTAATACAACTTGAAGTGATATAACCCTATACCATTGAACTCTCAAAATATTTTGAACATTTTTTACAGACTTAATCAAGAAGGAGTCTTTCATTCCCAAGATACTCGATATATGTGTAAGATTGCATATTATAACAAGTTTCAAGACTTTGTTGCATCTAGAATTCTTCTGAAAATAATGCCCATCAAACATTCAGTGAGTAAAAGGAGAAAATAGAAGAAATTGAATAACTCTAAAATGCTAAAAAAATTATTAGGACTTATTGTTGAACATTCACGAGAAAAACAAAAATTCCTTTACCTAAATCGTAAGGTACACCGAGAGTTTGAATTTTGTCCCAGTTGTACTTCTCAAAGTTGAACCACATGTCTTTCTTGACATTGAGTTTGTTGATGGTGATGAAATTGTCACGGTCGTACCTAGACTGCTCGTGCCAGAACCCAGCTGCGTGCATGAACTCGTGCAAGACGATGCCCACGTACAAGCAACCAGGACCCAGGGACACTGGCTGGGCGCCCGAGACCCTTCCCACGGAACTTGAACACCTGGAATGATTACTATGGGCTTTTGACTCGAAAAAATTTCTTTATTTGTACAGAAAAGGAAGAACAATTTTCTCGAACTCGAAAATTTAAATGATCCAGTATACTTACCTTAGCATTTTTTTTTTCTTGAAAAAGGCATTCTTTACATATACAAGTATGTTCTTTTTTTAACTGTCTCTTTGTAACATCCTCATAGACTTTCATTAATGTTTACCTCCTCTCTGGTCTATTTATAAATAAAACTGCACGGTACTAAAATTAAAGACTATGTGGCGTCTTTATCACTAGTGTTGTTCTTATCATAATCTGGATGTTCTATATAAAACCTATATTATCATCAATGAGAGTAGCCTTCGGCCGTTTATTCCATTTATTTTGATAAAAAATGCAGATGAGCAAGTTTTGTTGGGGGATGAGGCTTCCAATTACTTTTGAACGTGGTCTTTTCCCCAAGCTCAAAAAGTCAACTCAATAGACCAAAGTTTAGGCTTAAAATTGAATTGTATACCATTCTGTGTTACCATTTTCCGTTAATTGATATTCATACTCAAAATTCGTCAAAGATCTTATCTGCCATTTGCTTACCCTAACATCTTATTTTCATGCCATGCTTCTGTACAAAAAAAAAATGCTTTTCATGTAATGTTAGAATTATCTATATTATGTATGCGTTAAGTTTCTTTATTTATATAGGTTTTCGATGCCAGTCTTGCAAATAAAAGGAAATTGGGACTCATATTACCAAAAAATACAGCTTCAGGTACATTAAATTGAATTAAACACAGCGTTAGCTACATATTTATATTTTAATTGAAAAGAGAATCGTATCTATATGATAAGGAATAATTACCCTGTTTCTTAAGAATAAACTCTCTCTCTCTCTCTCTCTCTCTCTCTCTCTCTCTCTCTCTCTCTCTCTCTCTCTCTCTCTCTCTCTATATATATATATATATATATATATATTACACACATTGTATACGAACATATGTATGTACATAAATACATTCTCTCTCACACACACGCACGCACACACACACAAACACACACACACAAACACACACACACAAACACTCACACACACACACTCACACACACACATATATATATATATATATATATATATATATATATATATATACATATTTATATATATATTTTAATACTCTTCACACTGAAAAAATTTAATCCCATTGGTCATGCTTTAATATGGTACGATTTCATCGATCATATGTATAGTTATTCCTTCCATATCGCGTGTCATTTACCATAACCGTAAAGGGGAAATAGTACACTTACCCATCGCCTTTCAGAATATGGATGTAATCCTTTTCAATGGTTCGGGGGACGAAGCGAAGACACGTCTTGTTATGGTACTCGCTCATGGCTTTTGCGATCGTTGCTCTTTCATTTTCATCTGCGAGAGAACATAGGAGCAATGATTTCATTGAATTAAGGTGGTGTATTTTACTTTAAAGCTTACGGAAAATAAGTAGGTATTGGCATTCAACTATTTACCTACCTACGTCAAAAGGTGTTTACCATGCGAAACGTATACAGTATATTGAGTATGTTTAGTTGAATTTTGGTAAGTCTACATAGATATGAAATGGGTTGTAACTATCAGTGCGTATGGACGGTGGCTGGAGATTGTTGAGGTGGTTGGAGGATGTGAGGGAGAGAAAAAGATTTATTGAGGATGATTATTTTGACTACCTCAGCTACCTCAAAATGATTGAGAAGATGTCACCATGAAAATCCTCAATTCTGAATGGGGAAAAACAGTGTCCTGAATGCACATCAGAATTTGAACCCATGCAGGAGGCATTTAATTAAGAAATATTATCCATGGGCAAGATAATAAGGTTAGAGG
>NC_090725.1:100379864-100397364 GCF_036898095.1 Palaemon carinicauda | reverse complement strand
GTTCAAAAAGAATTTCCAAGGTTTTTTTCTCTTAACTCAATTAGGGCTGATCTTTTTTCTAATCTTTAAATTCCTTATGAAAAAAAATCATGGAAAGTTTTTTTTTTTTTTTTTTTTTTTTTTTTTTAATCTACCTTGACTGCTCGATAATGATTATAAGATTTAATTTTTGCCTTGGTACAGCTGGTCATATATTGCTCCTTCTTCCTTACCCTAACAAAGACAGTATGGACAGGCATCTGGCAATTTACCGTTTATGTTCATACAAGACATCGCTTTTCACTTATTTGTATGTGTTTTCTACTAATGTATTTATTTGTTATAATTTTATAGGCATTTTATCTTACTTCTCTCTCAGGTCCGTTCTTGCCATTTCACATAATAAGCATTCTGTTCAGGCGTTTTTTTATTAGTTAGATTAATGATCTTTTAGTCCTGTTTCATCGGAACTTTAAGATCAATGTAAATCACCTCCTTCAAAATAATTAGCACATTTATTCAAATTCGCTTTAATTTGTTATCTTACACGAATACAGAGACAGTGATATGGTTACATAGTTAGCGTACCTAAATTAGCAAAATGTTATTCGTATTATCATAGCTGTAAGTTATTTTTAATGAACACCAGACACAATTGAAGTAGGCGAAGATTAAAAAAAAAAATTCAAGATCCAATCTGAGGTCCATTTCAATATCTCATCAGCTGTTCTTAGAATTTAGTGAAATACGGCCAACTACTTTTGATGGGTATGATAATAATGGTGATGTAAACAGTTAATAGAAAATGAAATAATTAGTTAACATTTTTAATGAAACACCAACTTCATCCACAATTTTCCTTCATAATCCCTTTAACAAAAGAACTTATTTTTGTACCAGCTTTCATTCTTGAATCATATATCATAAGCTCTTAAATTCAGTAGAATATGGATATGTAGCTTTTCAAATTCGGGGAACCTACAGTCTTCCCGTATGAAAATCAATAGACGTCTCGAACTATTCAGCTTCCAACCCAGTAGCTGGCCAAAACTTAATAAATTGCTATAAGTTTATTCCCCTCAAAATAAACGCCGTATACGTTATTCCCTCAAAATAAACTGCGTATGAGTTTGAAACTCGGGATTAAATTGACCTCAAGGTCAACATCTATCCACAGAATAATAACCCTTTCACTTCGGGATGTTTAATCTCCCATATTCATGACTTACCTTTGCCAGCTCTTCCAACTGATCCTCCGGGTTAAGCATGATATCCCCCTGGAAGAGTCCAGCCAGTTCTATCGGGTCGGCCTGGTGACTGATGTCGATCGATTCATGAACTGCATAAACGGAATGATCTGTTAAAAATGAGTGATGCGCTGCTATTTTTTTAGTCGTTATGATATTAATATCATATATTCACCTTATGATGGGAATTTAGACACAGTGGAAATGCTAATTGTATCTGTTTTTTTTTACTCTTAAAAGCAGTATAATCAAATTCTTTCGAAACGGTCAATTTATAGTTATCCTGATCAGTATAATCGTAAATTTATTACTTATGAACATTTGGCTTTTAAATGAATTTTTTTTTTTTACAATTTTTGTATGTTCACATCATACGATGCATGTACTTGGGTTGATATGATTTAAAATAACCTTCATCAGAAAAACTGTGCAATAAATACGCTGGAATTTTAGAACGGAAAATTTAGCTGAAAATTTATCAAAACGACGTAAAGGTGTTTCAAGAGCATATTACGCTATATACTGTACACTATGGCATTAGTTTAAACCAGAGGTTCTCAATGGGGGTGAAATTCACCCCCCGGGGTGAATTTTGGGCTTTCAGGGGGTGAATTGTGACAGAAGTAAGTTTATGGTCGAGGAGAGCAATCATAGGCTTTGGCGTAACTGGCCTGTCACGTGGGCTGGGATTATATCATGTGCTGGCCCAGGAAAAATAGATTAGACAGTAATATACAAGTGACCACCCAAGTTAATCCTAGGATTAGAAAAGGTACTGAGGAAGAGACAGATGGCTTGGGAATTAAGTAGGTCCAAGAAAATTACTTGGCAACTCTAAGGTTGGGAACTCCTGGACTATAAATAATTGAGAAGCTGATATCAAGGATCAAGTTGTGCAGGAGATAAAGTCTTCAGCATTTAGCTTATTTTCAATTAAACTTGATGAATCAACTGATGTGACCTCATGTTCCCAGTTGATCCTGTTTGCAAGGTATGTTCACTCAGGTTCCTTTAAAAAGGAGTTCTCTTTTGTTCTACCAAGGCCTCTGATATTTTGGAGAAGGTTTCATCTTTTTTTGAATCGGAAAATCTTTCGTGGGATAATATTAGTGGGTGTTGTACAGATGGAGCACCAGCTATGTTAGGGACAAAATCAGAATTCCAAGTATGTGTGAAAAAGCGAGCTCCAAAAGTGAAAGGCATTTATTGTATGAGCCATCGTCAGACACTAGCCTCAAAAGCACTTCCTGCTCCGCTAGATTAGGTTTTGGATCAAACAATTAAAATTGTAAATTTCGTCAAAGGAGGGGCTCTCAACTCACGACTTTTCAAGGAGTTATGTACTGATATGGATGCAACCCATCATTCGCTTCTTTTTCACACAAATGTTCATTGGTGTTCAAGAGGAAATGTAACTGAGCGAGTATTTCATCTAAAGAGATGAGCTCAAATTGTTTTTTGAAGTGCAAGGTAAAACAGAATTTCCTGCCTGGCTGTGTGATGAGGAATGGATCATGCGTCTTGCCTATTTGGTTGATATAATTGAGCAACTGAAGAAACTGAATCTTCAGATGCAAGGAACGAATACAGACATTATAGAATTCATAGATGCCTTGGAAGCTTTCATGAGTAAGCATGAAAATTAGAAGAAAAGGGTAAATGCAGAAAATGTAGCCATGTTTGAGAAACTGCCATCCATTCTTGATGTTTGTGATGAAGACAAGGTACTTCCACAATATGCAAAAAATTAGATTTTGTAGCATTTGACAGCACTGGAAAATTAATTCAGACGATATTTTCACGAACTTAGTGATTAGTTGGATTTAGTCAGAAATCCATTCAAACTGTCGGTAGAAAAAGTTCCTCATGATTGTTAAGATGAGATTTTGGAGTTAAAAAGTTATTTGGATGTAAGAGATATGTTCGATGAGAAATCAATGATAGAATTTTGGCCTCTGATGTGCGATTCCTACCCAAAAGTGGCAGAAATGACTATCCGTGTATTGCTTCCGTTTGAATCGACATATCTTTGTGAGTCAGGCTTTTCAACTCTGTTACAAATTAAAACGAAGCATCGTAGTAAATTAGAGGTAGAAAATTACCTGCGTTGTGGCCTTTCAAGCACTCATCCGGGTATCCCAGAATTGGCTAAAAAAAAAAAAAAAAAAAAAAAGATTACAGGTTTCGTCAATCGATGAAATGTAATCTTCTGAATAAAAATAATTGCATCAGCTTCAGTTTGGCCTGTTAAATATTTCTTATAAATTAAAAAAAAAAAAAACTATTTTACTTTCATTCAAGTTTTATATATCCATCGATATTTTCAATTTGCATATAATTTGTAATATTCCATTATACATATAATCCATGTCAAGCTGTAAATGTATAATTCAGTTTGAAAAAAATAAAATAAAAGGATTTTTAGAGATATTTGCATATTATATACAATGCAATTTTTGAGACAACTTTTGGAAAAGAAGGGAACTGGGGTGGGGGGGGGAATGACATCATTGCAAATGGTGAAAGGGGTGCATGGGCCGAGAAGGTTGAGAACCCCTGGTTTAAACAGTTCAAATAATGATAATGAAATACAAAATGGAAAAGTCGATTTTGAAGAATAAATTTAATTGAGAATATGTGTTAGTAACATCTTGGCTTACTAATAATAAAGAGCTTTATGTGTACATCTGTACATACTATATATATATATATATATATATATATATATATATCATCTACGCCTATTGACGCAAGGGGCCTCGGTCAGATTACACACACACACATATATATATAGATTATGTATTTATATACAGTATATACACACATACGCACACATCCTTTCACATATACTTCGTATAGATTTTTGGAGTATTCCACCGGAATAGAAACCCGATGCTAAAAACCCGCATATATTGATCCTACCTTTATGGATATACGTATATGGTAGCCTACACTCTATGCTTGCGTTAACGACTAAAAGTACAACACAAAATAAACAAGAGGATTCCGAAATACTAGTTATGGATAGATTCTCCACAAAGAAAACGATTTATCCTGTTGGACCCCAATTTCGAGGGACACAAGATATTAAGCTCAACTCAGTTGAGTTCAATTTTAAGACCAGAGATGGAGTAATAAAACGAAGGATGAAATAACTCGAAACTGGAAATACTATAGGGAAAAAACCCAGTTCTAAGGTAGAGACGTATTTTAGCTAGAAATCTGGCGTTCAATACAATAGCCTACGTATTACGTAATAGATATCTAAACATTGTAAATTATATTTTATATATGCATTGTCAGTGCTATTTTGCCAATATTTATAATGCATGGTTTTTAATGTATCATTTAGAACAGTCATATACAAGGCAAATAAAAATCTTATTTGAACATGTATTTGCTTAATTCTTCTCGACTCTATGATGGGGATTTTCTAAAAAAACAAAAAAACAAAAATGGTAATGAAAGCGTATTATCGTGATTCAGATTTAAGAGTAATGTCTTTTTATTAGAGTCCATAAGAGATTGGCGTAGAAAGGGAAACACTAAATCCGGCCATTTTGAGACACAATTAAAAACAAAACCTAATATTTTGCACGGCCATAAGCCAGAGAAAACCAACTTTTTAGTTTTCTTTTTTTTTTCTTTTATATTCATGTTCATTTTATTGGCGTGTTGGAAATCCTTTTCGGTGTGTGGTGTTTTTTTTTTTTCCTCTCCTTTGCTGATCTTAATAATCCCACCACAAAGAATAACATTTTGATCATATAGAGAAATACTCACACATGACCTCGCTGTTCTCGAAATCATTTGGACTAAGCGGGGCTCCGGGAATGTCGGTCTCCATCTATAAAAGTAGATAATAAAAGTAAAATAACTAACCATTCTAGCCTACTATGTCCAGTACGTAGTATCACCGTTATATGATAAAGAGCAAGTGTGTGTGTCTCTCTCTCTCTCTCTCTCTCTCTCTCTCTCTCTCTCTGTATATATATATATATATATATATGTGTGTGTGTGTGTGTGTGTAATGTGTTAATTTATTTCTTGTCACGCTCAGGGGGAGGGGGTTGTGGTTATGAAAAGGTGATGGGTAGGAAGGGTTGAATCTATGTTCTTGTATAGCTATCTAAATATTTAGGCTTTAGTTTTGGCAAGTCGGGTACACTGGTATATTATAAATAAGACCATTATTGTTCTTTAAATATTTCATTAGTAGCCTTTTCCGAGTTTTTTTTTCAAAATTTATTCAGATATACAATAGAATAGTCTCATATTAACAAGTTCCTATAAACTGTTATTCTGTAAAAAAAAAAAAAAGTGAAATTCTATGCATATATCAATAGAATAAAGAAATTATAAATTGATATTATTTGAGCCAGTGCATGTCATTCAAAAGTTTTTAAATGAAGTTGACACAGCTCTCTCTCTCTCTCTCTCTCTCTCTCTCTCTCTCTCTCTCTCTCTCTCTCTCTCTCTCTCTCTCTCTCTCTCTCTCTCTCTCTCTCTCATTTTGTTTCTGTTCCTGTAGCAGCATATCATTAGCAACCCTCACAAGTTCATAAAACAATAAATCGGATGTCAAGTTTCGCCACAACCTATATTATCTACCGCTAACCACCAGCATATCCATAATTTGCATCATTAACCTCCATATTAAAAAAACATACATGCACATAATTACCGTATAGCATTAACTGGATTATTTGATCTCTCTCTCTCTCTCTCTCTCTCTCTCTCTCTCTCTCTCTCTCTAATATATATATATATATATATATATATATTTATATATATATATATATATATATGTGTGTGTGTGTGTGTGTGTGTTTATGTATTTATGTATGTATGTATGTTTGTATGTATGGATGGATGGATGTGTGTGTGTCTCGTAATTATAGAGAAATCAAACGGACATAAGAATATTTGTTGAAGGTTTAAGAAATAATAATTGATGAGAAATTACGAGAAATTAGAGAACTTGTGGAGATAGGTGAACATCAATACAGCTTCATCAGAGAGAGAGGTACAATTGATGTTGTCTTTATAATGAGAGACAAAAAAAGAGCCCTCTTTGTAGCGAGAGAAGATCATGATTTGGTAATTGATAAAAGTGGGTATGGTTGGTTCAAATTATGTACAAAACACAAGGTGGCAGTAATACAGCCTACGACAAGACCCAGAAATGTTTAGATTTGACTGTTGATTTATTCTACAGCAAGTATAGCCACTAAGCACCTTTCTGTTCGTGTTGTTTATAGACGTACTGGTTGAAGGGTATAAGTATGAAGATCTGTGGGAATATTTGTATGCAAATGAATTGGTAAATAAGGCCAGGACTGAATAAGAATTGCAAGGAAGGGTGAGAGACTGACGGGAATTTATTGAACGGGATAGTAGGAAGTGAAATTTAGGTAAAACTGGTTATGTAGTCCAGCAGGTATTCAGGGGATAGGATGTCTATACAATTAAAATGTTGCTTCTATTTAGTTCTCTGCTAAATGTTCATCCCAAGAAAGCTTTTTTTTTTCCTACTCTGGAAATCTTATGACTGGAGTATAAAATTAGCTTCCTTATCTAAAATATGTTTTTCTTACTCACGAAAGATCGACCGACCGCCTATACAAAATAGAAAAGGCCTACATTTAAACAAGTAGAGCATTTCAAATAGTTAGCATCTACGTAAAGCCAGGAAGGAAGGTGTGAAACCGAGGTTGAATGTAGGAAAAAATAGCAAATTTACTTTTGAGAAACACATTAGGTCTGTGTCTTCTTCAACTGCATAAAAAGAAATTGGCTTATTGAGAAAGTCTTAAGATTCTCGGTGATCAATCTACTCTGAAGAGTGTTTTAATTCTTTCATTCTACCTTGTTTCGAGTATTGTTGTTCTGTCGGGTCATCAGCTGCTGATTCTCATCTTAATTTGTTTGACAGGAACTTACGGGCTATTAAATTTATTATTCCTGATCTACATATTAATCTCCGGCACCGTCGTTCAATTAGTGTTGCATAAGATTTTTTTACAATGCTGACCATCCTTTACATTCAGATCTTCCCGGACAATTCCATCCTGTTCGTAATTTTAGGCATGCAGTTAATTCTAATAGTCAGCCTTCTCCCTCATGAGGCTCTATACTACACAGTATTCTAGAAGTTTTATTCCACCTGTGACCAAGTTGTGGAATTATTTATAGTTTATAGAGGAAATATCTATTGTAATGTTGTTAATGTTTTATTTTAATTGTTCATTACTTCTTAAATCGTTTATTTATTTCCTTATTTCCTGTCCACACTGCGCTATTTTTCCCTGTTGAAGCCTTTGGGCTTTAGAAATTTGCTTTACAACTAGGGTTGCAGCTTAGTTAATACTAATTATGATGATAAAAAGGGGGTTATGGAGTAGTGATTGGGGTAATGTGGACCCAAGCAGGTCACAAAAGTATTCCAAGTAAACTGAAATAAAAAATCTAATACAAAAATAGGGCCATTAGAAAGGAAGAGGAGGAGGAGCGAATAGAAATGATGCCGAGGAGGATTTTGAGATCTCTCACGAGAAACTGAAAAATGAAATTGCGAGTGACAGGTGGGAGGTTACTAAAATGAGAGTGTCTGGAGTGTCTGATTAAGATGGTAGGGCCAAGTGGTAAGAATGGGTGAAGAGAGGGAGGGAAGAGAGTTCGGGTGAAACCAGTTAAAGAAGGCAGGTCAAGAGGGAGGCAAAGGATTATATGATATGGGATAAAGTGAAGGAAGATTTGGAAAAGAATGGTTTGGTGGAAGAACATAATTCTCATAGAAATGTCTGGATGTGATTCATCAAGAATACCGACCCCATGATTTGGGATTAGCAGTTAAATTAAGGACATATATATATATATATATATATATATATATATATATATATATATATGTGTGTGTGTGTGTGTGTATATGTATATATGTGTATATATATATACATATATATATATGTATATATATATATATATATATATATATATATATTCATCATCATCATCATCATCATCTCCTACGCCTATTGACGCAAAGGTCCTCGGTTAGGTTAGATTTCGCCAGTCGTCTATCTTCAGTTTTATATATATATATATATATATATATATATATATATATATATCCTATTAAAATGGAACACGTACTTATAATTACAGCCTATGTTTATAAGTAAATAACAATTAACAAGGGTGTAATGAGAGAAGTAAGTCGCATAGTAAGTGAACCAAAGGTAGCTGGGAGTTAATATAATGTTAAGAGACGAACAGTAGACTATCTTATGACAACCAAAATTGATTTTGTACGAAGGGATTAATGAGCTAATTCTTTCTGCAGGAAGCAAAGTGTGGATATGGTGTGAGTGAAGGATAAAAAGTTGAAACTGGTGAGATGAACTGTTGGGGTCCGATATGCAATGCAAGAATATTAAGGGGCGGCAAATTTTGTAAAGATTTGTAAAAGTGGTTAAAAAGGTAGTTTAGAGTATTTTGAGAATAGTTTTGTGAAGTGTAAAGTATGGAGGACATTAGGCTGGTTAAAAGTGTATGTCAGATATGTAAGAGGGGGAGGAGGTGTATAAAGCATAAAAGGGGCTGGATAGGAGATGGAGGCGAATGGGGTAGTGTCTTTTAGGATGTTTCAAATATTTAAGTGTATAAACTGACTTATGATGTAAATGTTATCTTTGAAGAATTCATGTACATTTTACAAGTTATTGGTAATGAATGTGACTTACCTATTATTTTTTTTCTAAACCCACCCCATCTGATGACTGCCTAATGTTTGCATGTATGTACGTGCTCATATTTCCATAAATGCAATCAAATTATCTTTACTAACTTTCATATTGGTTGTTAAGCTTCGTGAAAAAATAATCAATTGAGCAAATTTCTTTGCATTAATTCTGAATTTCCTTCCCTAATTTTTCAAATTATATTGTTTCAAATTTTGACTGTTTGCCTTTTTATTAGTGTGTATTTCCATTATTGTAGTCCCGATGAAAACTATAAGTTAATGGCTGAAGCAGCTTGTCAACAAAAGAATATAAGTGAAATAACACAATGGCTGTTTCGTTTTATTTCATCAGAATTTTATAGGGAGGATGTTTGGGTTGGAAAGGGTGTATGCCACCTACACACTTCATTTAAATTTAATGCAATATATATATATATATATATATATATATATATATATATATATATATATATATATATATATATATATATACAGTATGTTATTTGATAGTGGCTGGCCATAAAATCACAACCGAAACATTAATGAGGCACTTCACACGCTGCCCACTCGGAAGAATTTCTGAGTGGCAGCGATTTAGCAGCCACCTGCACTGCTAACCCGCCCGGTTCCAGTGTAGCGGTTTATAGAAACCACGAAGACACTCGGGAAAAATCCGTTCGTGGTAAGACATGCCTCGTAACGAGCGAAAATTTTCCCGTGCGGAAAAAATTTCTCGTGTGAAGCGAGCCTTACTTTTTCATGATTCATGTCTCCCAACCTCCCTTCTTCGCTTACATTTGCCACCCTATGCCACTTCCCTCTGCCAATGTACTTGCCTAAGTGAATAATCTATGGCTTGCATAACATTTTAGAAGTATTAGTTTCATTAAGAACCTTTCTGATGGATCATAACCTGTTATTTATGTATAATACAGTAAGGGATTATGATACACACATTTACATGCATATATATGCATATACATATACACATATATAAATTATCATCATCGTCATCTACGCCTATTGACGCAAAAGGCCTCTGTTAGATTTCGCCAGTCATCTCTTATCCTGAGCTTTTAAATCAATACTTCTCCATTCATCATCTCTTATTTCACGCTTCATAGTCCTCAGCCATGTAGGCCTGGGTCTTCTAACTCTTCTTGTGCCTTGTGGACCCCAGTTAAAAGTTTGGTGAACTAATCTCCCATGGGAGTGCGAAGAGCATGCCCAGACCATCTCCATCTACCCCTCAACATGATTTCACCCAAATATGACACTCGAGTAATCTCTTATAGTTTCATTTCTAATCCTGTCCTGCCATTTAACTTGCAATATTCTTCTGAGGGCTTTGTTCTCAAATCTACAAAAACTATTGGATAATGTTTCATTCTCATACCATGACTCATGTCCATTCAGTAACACCGATCTCTCTAAATTGATATATGGTCTGATTTTTATATGTAATTTCAGGCAATTTGATTTCCAAATTTTACTTAACCTAGCCACTGTCTGAATTGCTTTTTTTAATCTGCCATTAAACTCCAATTTTAAAGATCCTATATTAGAGATCATAGCTCCTAAATATTCAAATGATTCTACCTCATTAATCCTTTCTCCTTCCAATGATATTTCATCTTCCATTGCATACTCCGTTCTCATCATCTCTGTTTTTCTTCTAGTTATCTTGAGCTCAACTTCCTCTGATATTTCATTCATTCTGGTAAACAAGCATTGTATATCGTGGGTGTTCTGGTAATAAGGACAGCATCATAAGCATACTCTAGATAAGCTGATATCCTATTACCAATCCAGTCCAATCCTTCTCCATCATCCCTAACTGTTTGATGCATTACAAAATCCATAAGGAGGATAAACAACCTAGGTGACAACACATTCCCTAGGAATACTCGGCTGTTTACTGGAAATTCATCTGATAGGACTCCATTAACTTTGCTCTTGCTATGCTCATGAACAGACTTAATCAAATTTACATATTTAATAGGAACTCTCCCCAAAGTTTGATGCATTACAAAATCCAAAAGGAGGATAAACAACCTAGGTGACAACACATTCCCTTGGAATACTCTGCTGTTTACTGGAAATTCATCTGATAGGACTCCATTAATTTTGCGCTTGTTATGCTCATGAACAGACTTAATCAAATTTACATATTTAATAGGAACTCTCCCCAATGTTGGCCGGTGTACACTATAAAAGACTTTTTCATAGTCCACAAATGCTATCAAAAGTGGATTTCTATATTCTACACATTGTTGTACAACATGTCTTCAAATGAAAATTTGTCAGTACAAATTCTATTTTTCCCAAATCCTACTTGTTAATCCCTCAGCTTTTCATCAGTCTTTCTCTCTATTCTTTTTAGAATAAGCATACTATATATTTCCATGACAACTGACGTAAGTGTGATGCCTCTGTAATTATTGCAATCAGTCAAGTCTCTTTATTTTTGCCATTTTCACCAAATTTTGTATCTTCACTCCACATTCTACAAAATAATATTTTAAGTATTCTGGGGGTCACTTCACACACACACACACACACACACACACACATATATATATATATATATATATATATATATATATATATATATATATATATATATATATATATTACATACATATATACATATGTGTGCGTGTATGTGTTTTCTATAACCTCTTATCTTGCTTTACTGTTAGAAGGGTAAGAAATATAAGATAAACAGATAGGTAAATAGATAGAATAAATACATGAGGATCTTGTCCATATGTTATAACTGCTAACTCTTGATATTATACTGAAGTATAGACTTAAAAAACAAAGATTTTGAAAAAGGACATTGAAAATCTGGGTTCTTATTCTCGTATTCTGTGTCAATAATGGAAGAGAGAATTTTAGAGCAGGATAGATAAAAGTAGTCATTATTCAACAGTTCACTATTATTTTACGATATTTGTCCAGTCCGAAATCCAAGTAGAAATATTACATTTCAGATATCAAGAATCAGGTATAGCAATCGATATTGTGCATTATCTAAGAATAACTAAAACTAACATATATATTGAAGTATATGAGTTAGAAAATAGTTGTATGATATTTGGAAGATTTTATGATAAAAGAATATTTAGAAAATAAAAGAATTATCCTTTTTTAAATGTCTGTATTATGTAGGTTGAAAGCTGTAAGTCTAAAAGCTGTTATTAAGTAAGGCTTGTTGTCAGTACAGCTGGACACAGGCTTTCCTGGAAAATCCCTTTCGGGGGAAGTGTACCCTGACACACCCTTACTGCTCGGCGAGTAACCATACAGCTAATGTAGGGAGGATGGACGGTGCACTTCCTCAGAGGGAGGTGTACCAGAAATTCCTGTGTCCAACTGTACGTGATAGATGTAGAAACATGGAATTACCCCCTTTAAGAAGAATATGATTACAAGGCTTAGGCTTGAGCTGTTTAGAACAAATCCTAATTGGCGGAATGAGCCCTTTGAGACTTGTAATGAAATGTATCAAAATGTACAGGACTCGCTGAATTTAGGAATGCAATAGTGTCAAAAGATCCAAATTGTTTTGAATTTTATATGGAATAATTTAAAAAAAAAAAAAAGATCTCGAAAGGCGTAAGAAACCATTTATGTTATTCGGTTAGAAGTCTATTACGATAATGTAAAATAAATTCAGAAGATTTTACGTGTTTCAAGAGAAACTTTCAGCATGTAGGAATAAAAAAATTGATTCCCAAGTCCAGATCAAAAGTCCTAAATTTTCCTTAATTTAGGTAACTTTCAGTGTCAATAAATGTTCAAAAGTGTATGTGACTTGAAAAGATACAAGCATCTTGTGAGGAGACCATCACCTATTTTGAAATAATGACAATCAAAAGCTTGGGGAGTTTTGAATCATATTTGAAAGAATGAAAATCTGCATTTGTATGTAGCCGTAGGGGACATTTATAGTCTGTGTAGGATCATTTAGAGTAGTAATTGATTTCTTCCTGCCCCTATCTGATGAGTTTCTACTTTCTATCTTATGCCCTAATATAACTTAACTTATCTGGCCTTCCAAATTAATTTTTCTTCAATAATACCATCGAGAATCTAAGTTAATAGAATTATAAGTTAATTTCTTTGTTCGGTCATGATTACTAGGTCATCATTAATTTCTACAGACGTTGATTAGTGACCCATTTGTGTGTTCATTTATGTCCATTTCTTTGTAAATATCACAAATCTATAGCGTGAAGATGATTAACTATTTCGTCGTCCTTTGTCCTAATGCTTGTGTTTTTGGGGTCTAGAGTCCCTAGTCAAGCAATTACCTATATTGTTTTCACCTTATTTCTCTCAAATCATTAAAATCTTTAGCTGCAGCAGACATGAGACCGAAATGTTGCAGTGATCAAGGAGCTTTCTAATGTGTTGTAATTACTGCTGTTACATGCTTATGATATTCGTCACATTGTCAACTGACAATTACAGTAAAACATTAGATCATCTGTCCTTATTCATCATGAAGCATTTTTATATATCCTCCATTTCCATGGCTTAATAACGAAATTTCTTACCGTGTCAGGACTCCCCATTGGCAGATCGAAATGTGAAGGATTGAAGGACTCTGGGTTGATACCTTCACCCTGAATGTGTGGGTCGGAGGATCTTTGTTCGGAAGGGAGAGCCTGTATCATTTGATCTATCCATACTACTGACCACGCAAAGGACCACAGCCACATTTTTCTGTAATAATAATAATAATAATAATAATAATAATAATAATAATAATAATAATAATAATAATAATAATAATAATAACCGCATCTTATGATAACGAAACACAGGTAGCCTACTGATGCCATGTAATTCACGAAAATATTCACATCCAAGCGGAATTGTACTATGATTTACACCCTCTCATCGGTATTAATTTCCACACACAAATAAATATACATATATGAATATATATATAATGTATAGGGAAATTGATAAATGTATAGGTATCTATGATGGATATATATATATATATATATATATATATATATATATATATATATATATATATATATATATATATATATATATATATTAGCCTACATCGGGTTACAGCAGTTTTCTGGAGAATCAGGAAAGTTTATAAAGGAATGGAAATACCGATTATGTGCCAGGTTTCATTGATTATTGATTATCTTGTATAATATTTACTATTCTTGAAATATTACGCTGCTTATTTTATTTCTGAAAGGGAAATTATTTGAAAATCAAGTTATGTTTATTGCACACAAGGCTGGAGAACTTTTGAGTTCTTGTGATAGTCAGGCCTGACAATTAGGTCAGTGGTCTGCATTGTGATAAAGTTTGTGATTATTAAGTTCTTTCTCTTACTCCATTGTTATGTTGTAATGACACACCAACCTTAGTTTACCTAATCTACAAGGCATCTCAGCCATCGGTCCAATTTATAGGTAAATTAGCCTTCATTATCCATAGACCCTTCAGTCTGTTCCAGTCATCCGCAGATAACGTAGTCTCAACTCTCATTATCATCTTATATGTTAGATATCAGCTTGCATGTTCCACATCACCCTCTCCCCCCCCCCCCCCCCCCTTCAGCCTAACATCCTCTCGTGTACCCAAAAGAAAATCTAATGACTATTTTCAAACTTCTCTCGCAGAATTCAAAGTATCTAAAGTAACTCTTTGTAGGTTTGTTGTAATGTTATTTGAGCGATTTTTAAACAAGGTTCTTTTAATGGTGTTTAACATCTTTCTTTTAATTTTATTTACTTCCGTAGAGATTTTGGTTTAATCATTACAGATTGCTTCAGTGTACTAAATTTAGTATTACCAACATCTTGAGAATGAAAAGTATATAAATAGACCTTAGTAGTTACCTTTAGAGTACCGTTTCAATTTTTGGGGGAAGAAAATTGTAAAGATATCAGTTTTAGCCTTTGATATTTTGTACCATTCTTTTAATCATTTTGAAAAAGTTTTATAATTTCCAATTTGAAATATCTCTGATTTCTGAGAAACGTATAGCAGCTCGAATTGTGAGACAGATCATTACCAATATAAATAATAATGTTGTTCCATACTAAATTTCTCCTTCAAAAATATAATTTTGAAATCATAACTACTAAAGCCATCATTATAAAGGTATAGTTTTTTTATAATATACGGAGTAATTACTATAAAAAGATTATCGTAGATAATGGGAGCTAATAAATTAATCGTATGCTGATCAGAACTGGTGAACCTTTTCACCAACAAGCACAATTTAAAGAGACCAATTCCTGTAGCAGACGATCTCATTAAAGAATATTCTCCATTTCGGATTGACTTGGTTCCAGGGGAAATTCTTACCTTTGAGTGGAAAGGAGGGCGAATGGACAGGTGCCGCCTTTTTCGCAGCAGGTTGCCGTATGGTGTCACGGACCATGGTGTTAAAAGCTTTTATAGCAATGATGGCACCAGCATGGGTTTACTTATTCAGGTTAACTCCCTCTAATAGCTCTAATTTATTCACCATGTATTGCCATATCATTTAAGGCAGAGATATTTCTCACGTTGCTCCCATTAGTTTTGGTGTCGATATCAGGGATGTAATCAAATGGCCATAGATTCTTCTGAGATAATCACATATTGCACTTATTATTTTCGAATATTAACTTCATTTTTATTTCCATTTTTATTTGATACGCTAATCCTTGTATATTTCTTTGAAGTTTGCAAAATAAAAACAATAATGTGTAAATGTTATACAGGTTGCAAGCATGAGTGGTTAGGCAGATGGATAATATTCAAAGCTAAATAGCATCTATTGGACCAAGAACATTCAGCATCTGTAACATGAAAGGCCCAACATCATCTCCAGCTTATAATGTGATGGTTATTCTGCTATAAGCTGATTTTTTTTTTTTTTTTTTTTATTAAACATGTCCTTATTTTTCAATCCTTTGTCTTTCAGTCGTGGTTTGGCTGAAAAAGAGAGCGAATTATATTAGACCTTACATCTGAATTTTTCATCGTCAAGTGCATTATTATTTTTATTAGTATGATTAGTAGTATGATTCCTGGTTCCTAACTTCTCGCTCCGCGAAATAAGTTGGCGAATATTCTATCAATTAATAGACAGGTGCAAAGCGTCTAAGCTTATATTCTATTGTAATTTACTTATTTTTTCCATGTGACCATAATAACCTTCTTAATGATAATCTTTAAGTTTTAATTCTAACCCATTCTAAGTTTGAATCAATATGGATAATACCCAGTTCCGAATTTTGGCAACCTATTGTGTTATTTTAAACCTCTTTCTAGATTCATGGCCTGGCTTATGTGCAGTATAGCACCGGCTCTCTGCTATGATTTTGCCAGATATCCACTCCTATCTCGTTCTCTTAACATTCCTAATTTTGGGTATGAAAATAAATGCCGTATAATCTTATTCGTATTTGCATAGATCACGAATACATCAGCTATGTATTGTCCCCGGAAACTTGCTTTTGTTTCTAGTGTGTCTAACTTTGCTTTCATTATTAGGATTGCCTCATCCATATCCATTTCTCTGATGTTAGGTTGTGAGGCATTCCCTTCTATGAATCTCATTTTTTCCCTTTCTTTTTTTTCATTTGTTTCCTCTATCTTTTCATAATTCTTTTCTCAATTTCCTTTTTCAGGTTCTTTTTCCTCTAATTTCATATTTCTATTTTCATTTTATATTTGCAAAATAATTCTTCAATGCTGCTGCTGTAGCACTTATCTTGGATCTTGGGGGTTCTGCAATTTATCTAAATTATTTCTCTGATTGATTTCTTTTCATCAAAGTTTATGATGTAATGGAACAGCATTATTTTCTTATAGTCTGTTCTACAAGACACTGGCCATATTCCTGTTTCTGTCAGGATATCCCAGTATGGAGTACTTGATGGTTGTTCATACACATTTCTTAATATGTATTGATAATTGAAGTTTTTCTAGATTTTTCATAGCTTTATATCTCATTTCTCTACAGGTCTCTCTGCATTGGCAAATATTGTTGGAACAGCCAGTTTCATATACTTTCTTTTTCGCTTTCAATTGCCATTTTTCCGACTTTCCCTAACTATACTTAATGGACCTTTCTTCACTTTTGCTTTAATCTCTTCTTTCTGTGGTTAATTATTGATGCACCATATTTCAGTAGTATTAGTAGTAGTATATAAAGAGTAGAAAGTGAACTCTTGATAAAAATACTTAAGTTAACGAGATGTTACTTTTATTTAAATCTAGCCATACATTTGCTAGTATTTTGAGAATCGTAACAATTGTTGTACTCGGGCTCGAGATTATCAGAAAAGATTAGGTAGTACTTCACGCGGTGATTATTTTTTTTATGCAGGTTACTTGGGCAATGCAGAGCTTTTAATAGAACTTGCATGATTTTGATCTTTTAGTATACCCAATACCATGTGTAATATTAAGTAACAGTAAAATATGAAAGAGCTTTAAAGTTTTATTTTATAAGTATAACTAATGTTACCCAGTTGAGGACTTGAAA
>NC_090725.1:100229864-100377364 GCF_036898095.1 Palaemon carinicauda | reverse complement strand
GCTTTTTTTTTCAAAGTAGGCCTACAACCATCTTTTATTGTCAGGTCTTCACTCTCCACCGTATTACAAATTTCCCTTTGTTTTACCCTAATAAAACTTGTTCTGTATCTACCTGTTTACTACCATTTCATTTACATGGCATCCCTCTCCTTATGAATATTCTAATGATCATGATAGGAATAGGGTTAATCTTGCGTAAACACACCTAATAAAATACCACAATTGCCGATGCTTTTACTTGACTATTTTTCTTGTTCGTACTTCATCAACTTGTCCATTTACTAGGTGGTGTTTTCGTTTCATTAGCGGATTTTCGGTGATGATTGATATGTTTTTGAGTTTAAGGGTTTTCTGGGGAATCTGTCGTTTTGTGTTTCCTACTGCATATGATAATATTTAGCACGAAAATAGATTTATGTCCCCAGTGTTTAAAGCATTTAAGTTTATCAGCTATATGATAGGTTTTGGTAGCAACCCCAACTATATGAAAAAAAGAAAAATATTTTTCAAAAGCTTGTCCCGGTTTACGTTATCATGTATATAATTGAGTTACTGAAGAATGCTAAGAAATTCACCTTCATTTTTTCTCTACAAAGAATAGTGATAATGAACTGCAAAAATACGAGAAAAAAAATGAATAATAGGGTACGGAATCGGATTAGAGTTCATAGTTATTGCATTGATTTTCTATGTATCTTAACGCCCTTCTGCCGACTGGTTACCACTTTATAGAGGATTATAGGTACCAGGTGAGAAGCCACATCGGAGAAACAAATTTTTTCCATGTTATTTTTTTATTGTTCCTTTCACTTTTAAGCTCTTAGTACAGGCCATTAGACAGTCTTGTTCCGCAAGGAAGGTACACGAAAAGCAATTAAAACATGTAAAGATACGTACAGTATACCTAAGCCTCATCAAAAAAAAAAAAAAAAAAAAAAAAAAAAAAAAAAAAAAAAAACACGATTCCCGCAAGGGTTATAAAATGTAAACTAAATTGCCTCATGTCAATTCTTGTAAGAATTGTCCACATTTCTCTCATTATTTGCACCGACTTTCAAATAAAGGACAAGGAGGTTACTAGCGTTGGCAACAAAATACCCAACGTACCCCGTTTATTTTTCTTTTTATCAGCTATAAGTGACTCCCTTAGTGTCTAGACAACGAACCTTCCAATGTTTTTATTTCATAAAAAAAAAAAAATTAGATTTATAATAGTTTTAAAAATTTTAAGAATCTTTGCAGCTTATATTTGTGGGCCAAGCTTTATCGAGTTTCTTTGCTGTGTAAAATGAGATTCCGGTTATTTCTTTGTTAACTTGATACTATTCCAAAATTTATGTGTACTTCTATGGATAGGCTATGGCACAGCGTGGGACCAGTGAGGTTATTTAGTATCGAAGTGCAGATAGGGAAATCCCCGTAGATGCACCATGAAATAAACACTTAAGAGGCTGGCCAGCAAGGAGGAGGAATGGAAGAAGGATTAGAGGTACTTTAGAAGGCAAAAAAAAAAAAAAAATGCAACTGAGGGCTGAAATGTCGCTGTTAAGACCCACATAAGTAATGTACGGTACAAGATGTTCAGTCTGACACAGGTATCCATTTTGTTACTGTTGCTCTATAGATTTATATATTCTTTTTTTTTCTCAATGTTTGAATGATGACAGATAATTCCAATTATATTACCATGGTTATATTAATAAGTGTCCAATATGTTATTAGAAAGGTAACTGCGGCTAGGACCTGGGTTCATGTTCATGTAGCCTAAGACAGACAGAAGGTTTATGAACTTTATAATTTGCCGTCATGTCACGTTCTAAAAGCAAAATCTAGCTTTATATTGACTGGCAAATGTAGCTTTCTTGCGCTGTCTATCGTTGTACAAGAGAAAGTATGCTCCTAAATATCATTGAAAATGAGAGCATCTGATGCATCAGTAATAGTTTGGTTGTTAAAAAAATCAAAACTCTCTCTGATATTTCTATTTCACTCCAGATGTTGAATCAAACACGAGAAAAAAATAATGAATTATGTTTTCCATATACGGGCGAGAGGGATATTGCAGTTGTTGATAGGGAGGTCTATTTCTAATATAAATTTGTTTCGTAGGCCCAGTAGAGATGATGCAGCGATTAGAAAGCATAGCTTGGTTGAAGATACAGTTATGAAAACGGCAGATGAAATTATACAAAAGCTTACGTTCTGCATTGTTTAAAGTGAATATGACATGTATTAAATTATAGATTACATAATCATTACTTACTGTCGATCCCTAATGTACAGGAAAGAATACAACTGTTGCTGGTGGGACTGGCGGTATCATTCTGGAATGAGACCCAGAAATTCCTTCACAATGGAGAACGCATGATATACGCGACAAATGCTTTATTAACTTATTTCTACTGACAGAGATTATGATCACATTGAGAAGGAATGTAAGTTTTAAAAAACGATACCAAAGTCTGGAAATTTATGGTAAATTCTGGATACTGAAAAGATTGGGTGTGGAAATAGTGTCGAAAAAAGGAACTGGCAATGGTGCTGATTATCTTAGGATTTTTTTTATTATTATTTTAGAAATGAAAATCTCATCGTTAAGAAAAGTATAGTTATTTGGATAATTCAAGATTACTACTCAGTGAATGTCATTTAGAAATGTGTTCAGTTCGTCGAAGCTTTCTTACAGTGTGGCCAGATGAAAAAACCCCAAACTAAACTATCCAAGGTATTCGATGTCAGAGATCTTTTAATAAACCAGAAGTCAACTTTGGAGGAATAAACAAGATATTTAAACATTTGTCCGCGATAAAATCCTTCGTGATCCTGGAGATACTGTTAATCTTGATTTTTAGAGGCTGAATTTGAGCATATCGAGAGGACTTTCTTACTTCTGTCACTCAGACTATTTTACATGCAAAGTCATTTCAGAAAAAAAGATAAATGAATACGAATTGAAATGAAAATACTTAAATTTCCATTTATCCCAGAATTTGTCAAACAAATCGGTATCAGGTCATCAAAATAGAGAAAGTAGTAGCTATGATCTACTAAGACATTAAAAGTTGAGCCCTAACACAAATCACCACATTCTAACTAATCCAGAAAGAAGATAAAGGTAAATAAATAATGAATATCTTGATATTTAGAGTTATGTCTTATGAGATAGTGTTTAGTTTAGGTAAGACTATAAATAGCCTACAGTACAACATGAAAAGAAAACCTAATCTAACACAAATCCAAACAAAATAGAATTGTCAGAGAGCCGTTACAGGTACGGTTATCTAATAATACTACCATTGCGCACTGTCAACAAGGATAGCGGCTACTCAATGTAGTATAGAAGTATTCGACAGTTGTATGCTGTCAAATTATTTCGTGCATATGAGAACAATCGATCCTTCTCACTGATGGCCGAAGGAAGCATGGAACGGAAATGTGCATTTTTGCTGTGTGTCCTGATGATTTATTCTTGTTCTGCATATAGACCAGTGGTTGTTATTCATGGCGTCTGGGACCTGAGGTTTAGTTTGGATTTCTTAGCGGATATGATACAAGAGGTGAGAATATGTTATATTGCCTAATAATATCGACTGAATGATTGTTAGAGAAAAAAAATCGAGATATTGGTTTCGGCGAAATTCGAATGTGGGGGTAAATGTAGTTTGTTGGGATAAGGGATATCCTAATTGTTACTTGACATTTTTTTTTATTTATGGGGAAGATTATCTTTATATTGGTCTGATATACCAAAATATCAAGCTATTTTATCGATTTACATGATATTATGATTTACCTTCACCACAGCAGTATTTTCTAAGTTCAGCCTGGTCCACACACCAACCACAGGTAACTCCTGCTTAGTTTTCAAATTTCCTGATAGTTAGAGCCTGTGGCATTCTAGGTTATGAAGCGTTCCTTTTTATTATTAATGCAGTCCCGTCCAGATGTCTCTTCCTCTTGGTTAAGTTTGTAGTTGGTTGGGACACATCCTGTACATTTGCATTTAATACTGCTGTAATAGAGTCCTTTCATTATACGTCATCAAACTCCCGTCCGCCATCTTGGAGGACAAACAAAGATGCGTTCAGTGAATAGCTATGGTTGAACTGTTGAATATTTAGCCATCTCATCACATTCACATTCACACAATGCCCAGTTTTTGCGCTATTGTTGGCTGTGGGAATCAAGGACAAAGAGATGACGAGTTTCTACCGCATACCGGCAGTTATTCAGAATCAGGACAAAGATACAGAAGAATTATCCAAGCGCAGACGTGACTTGTGGTTGACCAGAATATCACGGGCTGATCTACGTGAATCCTCACTACCCTACGCACGTATCTGTTCTGATCATTTCATATCAGGTCAGTCTCGGCTATGCCCTAAAAGTATTATTATTCCTGTGTAAACATGCTATATCCGATCGCGTGGGTGACTTCACAAGTATCATCGTCAGTTCAGTGTGTAGTGTGTGAGGGGGAGAGGGCATCTCAATTTTTAAACATCAAAGGGGCATCTCAGATTTTCAAAACAAAAATTAAAAGCGCCTTAATTGGCTATATTAACTAAGGCTACTTACCTAGGTCTCTATTTCGTCAAGGTGCTCATGCCTATAGCCTATATGTAATTAAGTGTATATTTATATTTATTTTAATTTGTGTATTAAATTGTGCAGACATACAGGCCTATGTGATGAATAAACATTGTTTATAAATAATAATAATATCTGAAAGCTGGTTTAACCCGAAGGGGTCTTCAGCTTATATATGAAACATCAAAAAAATAATTAAACTTGCGCATTTAATTGCAAGGGGGCAAAACGATCATCCAAGAGCATTACAATAGAGTTTGTCCATCATATGTTTATATATATATAAGAAATTATAACATTTGTAACCAAACACAATGGTTAGGCATGAACTGATAAAGATTTGACATTATAATGCAAAACTTTTACATACATTTTGACAATCAAAAATTATAATACACAAGGTTAGGCTAAATGATCAATATTAGCTTTATAATTATAAACACTCTCTTCATTGGCCCAGTGTTTATCTAATTTTGGACTTAAAAGCATTAAAGGGAAAAACAACAAATTTTGGAATCAGATTATTCAATGGAAATGTATGCCCACTCATGTTCTGGGTTGGCCGACAGTACCAAGTAGTTCACCATATCAATGTATGAAATACTGGGAAAATCCTCAATATTTTGACTGAATGAATTCTGCATCTGGTATGGATCTAGGCCATCAATTAGATCGAGTTTCTGCTTGTAAAACCGCTCATCATCACCCGACAATTGTTTGACAAAGTCGCTCTCATTGTCCATATTCGCAGTAGCAGCTGCCATGTTTTCCCTTTGTATGTCCTCCAGCATGGCCGCCGGCGATTCCCAGTGACGTCATTGAAAGGACTCTATAGTTATCATTAAATGTTATATAGGGAACATGTTGTTATAGGTAGATGGTTGGCAGCCACCCGTTGAGATACTTTCGCTATAGAGTTATGGGGCCCTTTGGCTGGCTAGACAGTACTACATTGGATCCTTCTCTCTGGTTATGGTTCATTTTCCCTTTGCCTACACACACACACACACCGAATAGTCTGGCCTATTCTTTACATATTCTTTTCTGTCCTCACCTGTCAACACTGAGATTACCATACAATTCTTCACCCAAGGGGTTACTGCAATGTAATTGTTCAGGGGCTACTTTCTTCTTGGTAAGGGTAGAAGAGACTCTTCAGCTATGGTAAGCAGCTCTTCTAGGAGAAGGACACTCCAAAACCATACCATTGTTCTCTAGTCTTGGGTAGTGCCATAGCCTCTGTACCATGGTCTTCCACTGTTTTGGGTTAGAGTTCTCTTGCTTGAGGGTACACTCGAACACACTATTCTATCTTATTTCTCTTCCTCTTGTTTTGTTTAAGTTTTTATAGTTTATATAGGAGATATTTATTTTAATGTTACTTTGTTCCAACACGGAGTACTTACCTAGAACTACTTTCTTAGGAGTTACTGGTAACTCTTCCCAACCGACCAGAATTTTGTGTAGTTTACCCTATTCCCGTTTTCTATGGGGGTAACCTCAGGGGGAGTGATACGCGCCCTGAGGCGACCCAGGGTCGGATAGCGTGCTAGCTCAGGTCGTGCTCCTCAGTAAGTTTCTGGTCGCGACGTGATTACCATCTCGCCGCGCTCTCTCTTACCCTGTGTGACCCTTTGTGTCTACCACGCGTTTCCCACGTGTCCATATCCTTATCCTTTCCTCTCTGTCCCTGTGTCTCTTGGTGTCTTAGTGTTGGGTTATGGAGTATCCCCGCCATTGCCCTGGGCCTGTGGCCGGGAAGTCTTGTGGGGCTTTCCTTTCCAAGCCCGAGGTTGATCCCCACTCGCTGTGTTCGTCGTGTAGAGGCAAGGTGTGCTCCCCTACCACCACGTGTTCGGAGTGCGAGTCCTGGAACGAGATCCAGTGGGTCCTCTACGGCACGAAGAAGAAGAAGGCGGCCAAGAAGTCGCCCAAGAAAGCCAACGTGTCTTCTTCGTTGGTGTCGCCAGATGCCTCATCGGAACGGGGCTCCCTTCCATCTTCCCCTACCCAGAATAGGGGACGAGGTAAGTCCGTTGCGGGGATGCGGCCCATTGCCCTTCCCCAGGAGTCTGAATTGCCTGTGGGGGAAGATTCTGGTGTTATTCAGGCATGTGAGGGGCCTGAGGGAGGTGCGGGAGTGTGTTCGGGAGACGAGGTCCTGGTGCCTACAGGGCCCGTCTCTACGGAAGATTCTATGTGGGGGAAGTCGGGTGCTACCTCTTCCCCAGCGTCATGGGTTTGTGTTTCAAGTGCTTCAGCTGCCGGGGGAGACGCTGAGAAAGAAGGCTCGTCAAGTTCGGACCCCGCCGCTTGGGATCCCCCTAGGACGCCCTTCTGGTCACCCTTTAGACTAGAGGAGGAGTTCGATCAATGGTTCGCCCGTAAGAAGGTTCCTCGGTCTCCCCCAGCGCCCTCGTCAACGCTTCCGCCCGTCTTTCTTCAGCCCGCGACACCAGAGATTCGACGTGGAGTCCCCCCCTGCTGAGTTGGACGTCTCAGGCGATTCGGCGGATTCCCTCTCCTCCTCCTCGGACTCATCATCGTCGGAGGACGGAGCCATGAAGTCCACGAAGAGGAAGCGGGAGAGGTCCCGGAAGAAGAAGAAGTCCCGCTCCCATTCCAGACAAAGCAAGAAGGAGTCCAGGCCCTCCAAGAAGAAGGCTAAACGGAGTACAGTAGATCGAAGGAGTGGGTAAACATCACGGTACCCCGGAGCGAGCTGTTTAAGGTTACCACAGCCGCGGCCGCTTCCGGTTGGCTCCCTAGGTCCTCATCTCAACCGTCTCACCCCTCCTTCTCCTCCTACAGACCAGAGTCCCGTCAGGGGAGGTCGAACCAAGCCCCCCGTGACGTACCTAAGTCCACGAAGGCCTCCGCTACATCAACCCTACGGAGGGAGGCCCTTCACCAGATGGAAGGCGTGGCGCCAGCCGCGGGCACCTTGGGGGACTTCAATAAGCACCAAGGGCGTCCGGCGGTTCGAAATAATACCACTGACACGAGAAACCCCGCAGAGCAGGGTAATCCCATGACGGATACCTTCGCCTCTGCGGGTCCGCCCGTGCCATGGGCAGACCCATCCAACGTTACCCCCTCCACCGTCACGGAAGATACTCGTACGGAGGCCCTGGTAGAAGGAGGAGAGTGGTCTTTGGATGACGTCTCCTCCTAGCGGAAAAAATTGGCCCTCATAAGACGGCACCATCGGCTAGATGAGCCCAAGCTCTCGGCGGAGCAGACCTGGCTCTCCAGACTCGGTAGGCTTGTGGAGAATCCTGTGCAGCAGAAGCCTTCCTTAGCTCTCCCTCTTGCTCCTGACGTCAAGCTTGGGATGGAGCACATCGATAAGTTCTTGGCCGGCCTGGCAGACGCCCCTAGGAGCCAGAGTTCCTTGAAACTTCTCCCTGGTCTTAGGACGCAGAAGAGGTTCTACGTACCAGAAGGTCGTCGTGGAGGGCCCCGCGCGGTTGAGTCAGCGATAACCACGTTGAACCAGGGTGCCACAGAAGACAGGGCATCCACGGCCCCAGTGTGCTTTTCCCCTACGGAGACTTCCATGATGGAGGACATGGTTCAAGATTTGGTATACGTGTCCTGGTTAGACTGGTGGGCCTGCACTTTAGTGGGTTTTCAGTCATCACATGATCTCTCCCTCCCGGAGAACCAGTCCTTATTGAAGGAGTTGATCAGCTCAGGGGGCAAAGCCCTTAAATTTTTGTTGTATCAATCTCTCCCAGGCCACCAATTGGGTTCTGCGGAAGAGGGATACAGTCCTCAGCAAGCTAGTGAGGAAACTGCACGACCGAGAAGCAAGGAAGTTGAGGAATACCTCGGTGTGGGATGAGTCGATCTTCCCCCTCAAGTTAGTGGAAGAGACAATGGAGAGGGTGAGGAAAATGAAGGACGTGGGAGAGCCTAGGCCTCCCCCCATGAGACGACCAGCGCACAGGAGAACATCTGTGGACGTTCCTCATTCATCCCGTGCATCTCCTACCCAGCCTAGAAGAGAGGCTCCTTCGGCCCCTTGGCTCCAAACAACGCAGCCCCCCCGTAGGAGTAAAACGACCCCTCAGTCGGCCTATAGACCGTCCTTCGGCAACTCAAGGAGAGGTCGGTCCGGCCGCTCCTCCAGAAGGAGATAGGAAGCGAGGCCCCCTACTCCTACAGGAGCCTCAAGTAGGGGGATGCCTCAGACACTCTTGGCAAGCATGGCGGGATTACGGTGCGGATCCCTGGACAGTGACAGTCCTGAGGGAGGGTTACAGACTGCCCTTCCTAGCAGAACCTCCCCCACTCATTCCGGCCCTACAGGCCGAGTGGTTGATACCCAAGGACCCCTTGAAACGGGCGGCGTTGCAAGAACAGGTGTCGTCCATGATCACCAAAGGAGCGTTGGAACCGGTCGAGGATCCCGGCCCGGGGTTCTACAGCAGGCTCTTCCTGGTGGAGAAGGCAACAGGGGGGTGGAGGCCAGTCATAGACCTGTTGGCCTTCAACAAGTTTGTGGCAAAAACCGACTTCAAGGACAGTGTTGGCCGCCTTGAGGGAAGGGGACTTCATGATGTCCCTGGATCTCAAGGACGCTTACTTTCAAATCCCCGTTCACTCTTCCAGCAGGAAGTTCCTCAGGATAAAGTGGGATACCCAAGTCTTGCAATTCAAGACCCTTTGCTTTGGCCTGTCGACAGCCCCTCAAGCGTTTAAAAGAGTTTTCACGACGGTCTCCATATGGGCACGAGCAGAGCATTCGCCTGATCCAATACCTGGACGATTGGTTGCTTCTTTCAGCCTCAAGGGAAGAACTGAGGGAGCAAGGCGTGAAGTTGCTCCGTCTCTGCAAAGAATTGGGTATCACAGTCAACTTAGAAAAATCCCAGTTGATTCCCATCACCAGGATGATCTACGTGGGGATGGTCCTAGACACCCGCTTGGTGAGAGCCTTCCCCTCGTTGGAGAGGTTGGAAAACCTGGAGCGAGTTCAGCAACCCCTCCTGGCAGACCAACCCAGGAGGACCAAGGATTGGCAGAAGTTGCTAGGCCATCTAGTGTCGTTAGAGAAGTTAATACTACAGGGGAGACTCAAACTCCGGGCGGTTCAATGGAACCTGAAGGAACACTGAACCCAAGGAAGAAATCCCCACAAGGTGGTTCCGGTTTTCCCAGTAGCGAAGGTAGTTCTACAGTGGTGGAACGACAGACCGAACACCGAGAAGGGGATGCCCTTCGCACCCGACCCTCCGGAAATGCTGTTGTTCACGGACGCATCGAAGGAAGGTTGCGGGGCTCACCTACGCGACAAGTCGACAAAAGGAAAATGGTCCCACAAGGAAGCAAGGCGACACATAAACATTCTAGAGATGATGGCCATGCTGAGGGCGTGTCAAGAATTCGTTCACCTCCTCCGGGGAAACACCGTGGCATTAATGTGCGACAACGCCACGGTAGTAGCCTACGTAAAGAAGCAAGGGGGTCTAAAGTCGAAGGAGCTATGCACTCTATCGACGGAACTACTGGAATGGGCTGCAAAGGAAGGGATCAAAATCACAGCAAGGTTCATCCCAGGAAAGAAGAACGTGCTGGCAGACGGCCTCAGCAGAGTAGGCCAGGTGATAGGGTCAGAATGGACTCTACACCCGGGAGTAGCTCGAGCAGTCATCCTGAAGTGGGGCTCTCCGGTAGTAGACCTTTTCGCCACACGTCTGAACGGCCAGCTCCCCGTGTTCTGTTCTCCAGTCCCAGATCCGTCAGCGGCGTTCGAGGACGCCCTCCAACATCTTTGGGACGACCTCGATGTGTACGCCTTCCCTCCCTTCTGGATGATCAGGCAAGTCCTCAACAGAGTGAGAACAACGACCAACCTACAGATGACTTTGGTAGTGCCTTGGTGGCCGGAGAGGGAGTGGTTCGCAGACCTAAAAGAACTAGCTCTTCTTCCTCCTTGGCCGCTCCCAGAGAGGCCAGACCTCCTCCGTCAGCCTCACTTCCAGAAATTTCACGAAAACCCTCGATCCCTCTGCCTACACACGTGGAGGTTATCGAGCGGCTCCTGAAGAAGGATGGATACTCATCGAGGACTGCGGCGAGGATGTCAGGTTACCTAAGGCGTTCCTCAATATCAGTTTACCAGGCAAAATGGGCAGTCTTCTCAAAATGGTGCACTTCCCGGGATATCAAACCCTTGAGGGCTTCGATTCATAACATAGCGGACTTCCTGTTGTACCTCAGAGACGATGTGGGCACTTCCATTCCAGCCATAAAAGGGGTACGTGCAGCATTAGGTCAGGTCTTCCTCCTAAAAGGCATTGACTTAGGAGCCTCCTGACACATCTCGATGCTCATCAGGAGTTTTGAGCAGTCATGTCCCCCCCAGGAGGTGAGAGTACCGTAGTGGGACCTAGCTAGGGTACTCAAAGCCCTGTCAGAACTGCCCTTCGAGCCCCTCAAGGACATCCTGGATAAGGAACTCTCCATCAAAACAGTCTTCCTCTTGGCCCTGGCTTCGGCAAAGAGAGTTAGTGAGTTACACGGACTATCGAACGAGGTCTCACACTCAAAGGGGTGGCGTGAAGCTTCATTTAAGTTCGTCCCTAGTTTTGTGGCCAAAACACAGAACCCGGCTTGTTGGGATCCTCGATTCAAGGGTTTTTCGGTGCCAGCGATCCCTCGGTCAGACAACCCAAAGGACTTGCTCTTATGCCCGGTTAGAGCAGTAAGGAAATACCTGGAAAGGACATCCAAGCTCTGTCCTGAGATCAAGAGTTTATTCGTCTTGACAGGACGTGTGAAGAAACCAGTCTCCAAGAATTCAATCTCCTCCTGGCTACGCCAAGTGATCAAGAGGACTTACGACGTCTCAGGAACCCTTCTCTCAGGCAAACCAAGGCCTCATGATATTAGGGGTCTTAGCACCTCCCTAGCCTTTGAAAAGAACATGGCCATGGGCCAAATCCTGAAGGCGGGCACTTGGTCCAGACAGTCCACGTTCACGGAACACTACCTGAAGGACTGTTCAAGGAAATCCTTGGATGGGTTCGACCTGGGTCCGGTCATTTCGGCCCTTCAAAAGATCTAAGGTCATGGCCCCGGGGAAGCCGTGGGCGGTAAGCCCAAGAGACAGACGTTCATCCCTTACCTTTCCCCCAATCATCTTTCCCTTGGCCCTTGATTCCCTGCGTGGAAGTGACTCAGAAGACCTTAGCTACCATGGGATACGTCTTCAGCAAGGAATACGTCTCGGAAGTGTTTTGTACAGAGGTAAGCCACTTAGACACTAAGATAGTTTTTTGGGTAGTTTCCCCTATTTTCGTACGGTTTTCTAGTAATGGTCATAGGAACCTAGTCTCCTATCTAGGTTCCTTTCCCCTCGTGCTTCCAGCCTTTGGTCTCTAGTCCCTGCAGGACACTCCCACCTCCTAAAGTTTAAGTCTCCTAAGAAAGTAGTTCTAGGTAAGTACTCCGTGTTGGAACAAATCACTAATTTTTAAGTAATTTGTATTTTTCCTAACATACAGTACTTACCTAGAACTACTTTCGGGTTATGGCCCACCCATCCTTCCCCGAGGGCCCTGCAGGGCTGAGGAGAACCTTTCTGACGAAACTTACTGAGGAGCACGACCTGAGCTAGCACGCTATTCGACCCCGGGTCGCCTCAGGGCGTGTATCACTCCGCCTGAGGTTACCCCCATAGAAAACGGGAATAGGGTAAACTACACAAAATTCTGGTCGGTTGGGAAGAGTTACCAGACACTCCTAAGAAAGTAGTTCTAGGTAATTATGTTAGGAAAAATACAAATTACTTAAAAATTTGTGATATTCTTAAGATATCTTATTTTTCCTGGTTTCCTTTCCTCACTGGGCTATTTTCCCTGTTGGAGCCCCTGGGCTTATAGCATTCTGCTTTTCTAACTAGGGTTGTAGCTTAGCAATTAACAACAATAATAATAATAATAATGCATTGGTTGCTGAAGCTGCAGCCAAGTTTCTCGATCGTAAAACTACCCCCAAGCTCTGTTTCCGGCTTGACTTAAAAGACACCTGTTGGGCGGCACATCGTTCACCTATCAGCTGGTATCCCAAGATTCAAATACAGTGATGTTTGGACTTATATTTTCGCTAATCCCAAAAATTTACATACTTAGCCCCTTGTTAAGTTTGTAGTTCGTTTGGACCTGTCCTGAATTATGCCGTAGGCTAATTTGTTATATATAGAACCAAAGGCTAGCTTCGGGACCATCTAGATAAGATGTTTAGGTGGATTAAACCAGTGTCAATCAGCACACCCAAACTAACTCTCCTTTCTCGTGTTTACACATTACTGTATGTATAAGTTATATTTCTAGTATCTGTTATTAATGCCAACAATCTACATTCTTAACCCCCAGTTAAGTTTGCAGATCTTTAGGACATATCCTGTAATTGAACTGATCATTTTCTTTCATATTTACAACTGAAGGTTATGAATATAGACTCTTCTTTGTTGTTTTATATCAAAATTCAGTGATGCTGAGACTTATGTTTTCACTAATCCTAACATTCTACATTCTTACCCCCTTGTTAAGTTTGTAGTTTGTTGGGACATGTCCTTTGGGACCATTTAGTTAAGATGTGTAGGAGGATTAAGCCAGTGTCGACCAGCACACCCGAACTAACCTTTCTTTTCCGTATTTATACATTACAGTTATATTTCTGGTGTCTTATTAATCCCTACAAACTACATTCTTAACCCCATGTTAAGTTTGTATTTTGTTGGGACATATTCTACTTCAGTAGTTTGCTTCACAATGTATTATTGTATGTACAACCGTTCAAAGGTTCATACACTTGTAGGCCTACTTTTGTTGAACGTATAATTTCAAAATTGTTAAACCCCTCCCGCGACCCAACATTGACCTGACTAAGGTCATCCTTTCTAACCTTAACCGTCATGATGGACAGGCGTGTGCCCTATAGTTTTACATTGAGCTATGTGGTCAAATTTATCACATTCCAATGTTAAGTACCATAGTTTGTTTTGACAGTATTTTATTGTACCGGGCTTTTGTTTTATATCCAGTATAGTCTGTTTTATTATTCCCGTCTGGCCTTTCATGGCGGCCATTGTTTGTTCACTTGTTGGGAATTCATCTTTGTCTGCCCGTTTAGTACTCTGTCACTTAGGTTCTTGGTTAAGTCCCTGGCCTTATGCCTTTAGAACCGTTATTATTTTTATTTTTATTTTTTTGTGTATTTATGCTCATGGTACTTTTTGCTAGTAAGTCCAGCCTACGAACGAGATAGCGATTTAGCTTTGTATTTGTTTAGTGCCCGCCCCTCCGAGGCGTTCGTCACTCGACTGTGCTATTTATTTAAAGTTTTTGCAGATGCTATTCTTCGATCGTAGTGTTATATGGATGTACATTTTTATTTTATACGTTTATAATAGTGTTGTGTGATTTTTAGTCCTGTTTTTGTGTCCAAGAGAGCGAGAGATTGGGGTCCCCGTTTTCTGTTCGCAGTCACGAGTTACCCCTTTCTCTCGTTTTCTTTCTTTGCTCTGGTGGTTGAGCGGATTTCCCGTTTTCCGTTTTGTGCGTTCAACGGGTTCTCCCTCCCTCACCTCTCCCCCTCGGGGTGGATGATAACTTACGAGTTATTTATTTTTCGTGACTTTTCAATTGTTAGCGTTATTTTGGTCCGTGTTCGTCCTCTCCCCGTTACGGCTCGGGAGTAGTTTATGAACGTTTTCCACTCCGCCTTGAGTTCTACTCCGGCTTGAGGGATTCTCAATGACTTTCGTTCTATTGTTATATTTATATATTGTTTACTACATGGGACGGGCTTCATATTGTTTAGATACGACCCTCCGGTGGCCCTTACTGCGGTCTCAGGCCACGGCCATATCCACAATAGCCATTGTTATTACAATTGTGTTTTTATTCACAATAATTATTCAGGACCTTTCTTCTCCCTCCGGCCTCACCGGAGGTTGTAAATACGCTTTGCTATGATCTAAGCCTTAGCCTTTAGCTGCGGTTTGGCTTTTATATCTTCACAATTGAATTATTAGCCACAATTGAATTATTCAGGGTATCTCATTATCCTCCGGCGTCACCGGAGGTCGCCCATACACTTCACACTTATATTTGCCTTGCCTTTGGCTAAGACGGCATTATTCAGGACATCTCATTACGCTCCGGCTTCACCGGAGGTCGCCCATACACTTAACACTTATATTTGCCTTGCCTTTAGCTAAGGCTGGTGTTTATTTTTATTTTAAGGGCATGTCACTGCTTCCCCGACCCTCGCAGGTCGGCAGATTGCTTTAAGTTATTTATCCTTATGTCATTAACAGACATTAGGTAAATTACAAATATACAAACATTTGGATATTATAGTGCCAACAATGGTTTTGGCCGAATAGCGATTTAAACGTTTGCGATTTAGTCTGTTAGTCTGTTAGTTTGTACTCGCCCCAGGAAGGCTTGATTTAGACTATATCCTTATTTATTGGTTACGTTGTCGTTATTCTTCGTTTTTGGTTATTACAATGACTAAAAATGAAAAAGAAAAAGGAAAAAATAAAAATAAAATAAAAACAATCAGTTTTATTTTACTTTCCTTATATTATTGTGTGATGTTAGCTTTTATTATGTAACCTTGAGAGTGAGAACATAAGGTGCTCGTTTATTAGCTCGAGTAAGGGAGGTGATTTTCCCGTTCTCCGTTTTTATACGTTCACGAGTTATTCAAGCCTCCTCTTATTATCAGAGTTGATGATAGTACGTTTAATGTTATACACGTTTTATTGATGTGGTTACTGTTAATATAGCTAACACTATTAGTAGGAACGTTGGTGTATGAGTCATTAATTGGGTTCGATTTATACCGACACCTTTAGCTCCGCCTTGAGTTATGTTTAGCTCCGCCTTGAGTTATACGCCGCTATAATGGATACTCATTGGGTGAGAACTGGTCAGATATTTGGAGTGCAACGGTGAAATCCGGCACTCAGACTCCGGCTGAGACCTTTTTGCACACGAACCTTTGTCATGTTTGATCTCGATTACACCTTTCCGGCCCCTTTTTTCATCGAATCTCCGGCTTCGCTGGAGATAACTCAAACATTCATTGAGGTTAATGTTATCGTACCGGTGACGGTCACGATCTCACGGGGACTAGCCTTTGCTACCGGATCTCCCATACAAACAGAGATCAAGCAGACGTCCAGAACCGGAGTTAACAATGTGATACCGATGAGGGTTTCACAGTTTCATTATTACGGTCCCTTTTTCATCGAATATCCGGCTTCACTGGAGATAACACAGACATTCAGTTTTAGAGAATGTTATCGTACCGGTGAGGATCACGTTTTCACGTTGCCGGACCTTTGTCACTGGTTCTCCGGTACAAACTGAGATCAATCAGACGATCAGAATCAGGGTATGAACCCTTTTTTTTTTCATGAATAATCACAATATCGTCATTACGATTCTTTTTCATCGAATCTACGGCTTAACCGGATATCGTACAGGCGGTCAGCATTGAGGTTAATATTAGATTTCCTCTGGTTCACGTTGTCACTATGACGGACCTTTGTTTGTACCGGGGATGGTTACCGGAGATCCGGTACAGTCGGAGATCACTCAGACCACGGGTGGCCAATCTTTTGTTTTACCTGTAAAGGGAAGGATTTAAAAAAAAAAAAAAAAAAAAAAAAAATATTATTTATGAACGTAACTATGCCTATATTTATGCATGTATTTAATTCTAACTATGTATAAATATGGATAAATATCCATACAACATCGTGTTCAAATAGAATTAAATTAATTATGCCTATATTTATGCATATTCAATCCTAACTGTCTAAATATGGCTAAATATCCATACAACATAGTGTTCAAATAGAAATACATTAATTATGCCTATATTTATGCATAGTCAATTCTAACTATGTCTAGATATGGATAAATATCCATACAACATAGTGTTCATATAGAAATAAATTTCCACCCAGTGGCGAATGCGCCAACAGTGTCACATTTCATGAATACAAGTGTCGCACTATACCCCAGAAGATAATACATTAAATAACTTGTCTTTAAAATTGCTTTATAAGAGTAATACAGCTGATCCCAGCCTGTGAATAGGATCGCTAACCAAAGTTCAAGGAACATCCAGACTTATGTCCCCTTTGTGTTACAGAAGGTTCGCCTGCATGGTTCCCATCAGGATGATGATGATTCTCTCTGGCCTGCAAGAGAGGCTCTCCACCCTTGGGTATCGAAGTTGGGAAGGAATGCTCCATCTAGAGGTCCCTATCTCCTCGGAGTGTCCTCTCTAAGGTTGGACAACGACCCCATGGACGGGCAGGTATGTGGGGATGAGTTTTGAGCCTTCAGCTTTGCAATTACCTACGTCACCGACCTAGGACCATTAAAGGATCCTAATGTTCATGTTACCCTGCATAAACTGTGACGGCTAAAAGCAACACATTCTAAGGAAATCCAAGGGGCTATGACGAGCTCTAAGGTATGGGGGTGAGTCAGTGCCGTTCAGGAACTCGGATATAGGTGGTACCATAAATCTGGAGGGCATAGACGTCCTCCCTCTGGGGGACCTAGATTTTACTTCCAGGTACTAGAATTCCCATTCAACGGATTCGTTCGATTGAAAGAGATTGCCTTGGTTAGCTTAGACAAGGTACCGAAGGTAACGGTATTATTTCCTAAAGGGCAGGCCCGATCTGTCTGGACCAGGATGTTGTCAGCCTGGGGGGTACGATAATTCCAGGCTCTGCCCTTCCAGTTCGACCTACACGTTTGTTGGTCTGATCGGGTCAGTTGTGGGAAGTACGTTCTGTCTGAGACCTCTATCAGACAGGAATCGATAGTCGGTTTCCCACTCGTCATCACAGCCTTCCTCTGGTTCGACGGTTTTGTATCTGACCCCCCATCATCAGGTGGTCTACCTCACTGATTCCCCAGGTACTCAGCCCAACTCCGTTGGGATGTTTTGCCTGCATGCAGCCCTAGATCCGAACCCTCAGGCTCCTTTCATGGACACCAGAGAGGAAGCTACAGGAGTAGAAGACAGTCCCGACATCAAGGCGGACCTAGGAAAAAGGGGGCTCGGAGAAGGGAAGGACCTAGATTCACTACCTCACAACGCGGTGGTCCCGGTAGAGGGAAGACTTTACCACTTTCGTGTCCATTGGACTCGGTCTGTGGGATCATAGCATAGTCTCTAACGGTTTGAGATGAAAATGGCCTCAAGGTCCTCCTCCTCCGCCAGTGACCTTCTCCCAGAAAGACAATCCCGTCCTGAAAGAGTACACCACAGGGTTACTCAAGAAAAAGCAATCAAACGACTATCTCTTAGGTACGGACCTTACTTCCCCGTGGGACCGTCACCACCTCTGTCGATCTTACCGACCGATATTAGATTGCGCCTATAGCTCGAAACTTCTCTTCTTATCTGGGTTTCCACCTAAGCAGGAAAGCCTTTGTGTTCAAGACATGCCCTTCGGCCTCAACATTGATCCCAGGATATTCACGAAACTGGGAGAGGCAGTGTTAGAACAACTCAGGAACCAAGAGATACAGATCATTGCTTATCTGGCCGGTTGGCTCATTTGGGCCCGGCCGGCCATAGAAGGCAACAGAGCTACGAAGGAATTACTTCGATCGATCGACAACCTGTGATTTCGGGTCAATCTCCATAAGTCTCGCCTGCGACCATCAGGCCACTTAGAATGGTTAGCCATTCAGTGGGACCTTTCGAAGCACACGTTGTCTCTCCCTTCCAAAAGTAAGAGGAATAGGTTCCAAGATCAGGAATTTCTCAAGCACAAACAGGTGTCCAAAGAGCCTAGAAAGTATCCTCGGCCTTTCCCAATTCACTTCAGTAACAGATCTCCTAATAAAAGCCAAACTCAAGACATCAATCGATTTTGGAGAAAGAGAACTACAGTACCTATAAGAAGACAAGGTCTCGAAGATCCCCTCTGTCGGGAAAATGAGACTACGCCCATGGTCCGAACCGAAGAACCTCTCCAAAGCGGTTCCTCTACAATTCCCACCTCCACAAGTGATATTCCATTCAGCCGTGTCTCTAAGTGGATGGGGGGATTTCTCCGAACATCAGATGTTTCAGGTTCTTGGTCACTAGCCATGAAACAGTCCCATATCAATGTTCTCGAAGCCATGGCAGTGTTCTTGACCCTGAAGAGAGAGACTCCTCCGAGGTCGACACACATCAGAGTAGTGTCAGACAGCACAGACGAGGTACACTACGGAAACAGGGGAGGATCCAAGTCACCCAACCTGAATCAGATCCTGGTCACTTTCTTCGCCTGGGCAACAGAAAAGAACTGGTTCCTGTCAGCACCTCACCTAGCGGGAGGCCAGGATGTGAGAACGGGCTCACTATCCAGGACGAGTTCCCTGGAGTCAGAATTTCTCTCCGGTGGATACTCAGGTTCGTTCCAGGCATCCAGGTAGATCTATTCACATCTCAGATCAATCACAAACTTCCTTGTTATGTGACCCCAATCCTGGACCCTCGGGCTCATGCCATGGACGCATTACCCCGGGATTGGAACCATTAGAGGAAGATTTCCCTATCTCTCCCAGTGAATCTTCTAAAAACTTTAACACCGACTGCGCTCCTTACGGGGCGCAGTGGCTTTAGTACCACCTCACTGCCCAAGAACAGTTGGTTTCCTCTCCTCCTCGAGTGGAAACTCCGTCCCATCCGGATCCCGTTCCTCAAACTGACCCGAGTATTCCAAACTCACTGTGTCAGATTACTCAAGGATGTCCAAAACCCTAACTTGTGGACTACAGGAAGTTGGCAGCTCGTAGAGACTCGAACATTGAACCGGAAAACGATTTCTTCATCGAATCAGACAAAAGGGACTCGACAATTCGCCAATATGATTCGGCCGTTAACCCCCAAAATAGGTGGTCCCCTTGGAAAGTTATTCCTCTTCTCCAAGATACTTTTCTATGTCCGGTCACCACTCTCAGGGCCTTTTTAGCCACGACTGCTACCCGATCGTCTGGCCCCTTGTTTATCAGAGAACAAGGAGGTACCATTCCCATACGTGGTATTAGGCTATAGATCCTATACTTCGTTTAACAAGCCAATCCGGGATCATTTCCCCCAGAAGATGGACTTTGATGACCTTATAAAGTTCACGGGTTGGGAATCTCCTATGGTCTTCAAACGCCACTATCTAATGAACTTACAGGCTCTTAAATACCCAACAGTTGCAGCTGGGAGCCGTATCTCTCCCCAGTGATCTTTTGTTCTTCCTTTCATCCATCTCTTTTCTTCTCCCTCCTACCCGCCACTCGCACCACGACGCCGCTTCCTTGGTGGTTCGTTAGCCCTAAGTTTATTACATATTAGGTTATGTTTGTAACTATTATTGATTACCGTTGTTACAGGGTTGGGATATTCTTAGCCATGTCAGTTTTGTAGCATGTTTCCTCTGATACTCGGAGGCTTCCCTGTTATCATGTTTGTTTACCTTAATTATTTATGATTTTCTTTACATGGTGTTGTTTCTCTCCCCTCATTAAATTAGTTATTGTTGGGCTTGGAAGGCATTCTCTGGTACATTTTCACCCGGCGCCACAGATCGACCCAGAAAAGGGATTTTGACGAAGGAAAAATCTATTTCTGGGGAGAGACCTGTGGCGCCCGGTGAAACCCTTCCCCCTTTATTTTACACGATCCCACCCTTTCCTTTCCAAGCCGTCATGACCATTACAGAAGGATGTTGTTCAGATGGCGCTCGCGTCGTGGCGTGGGTGGTGCGGCGATGGGGGTGTGTCTAGGGCCGTTGTATCGGCCCATCCCTTTGACGAAGGAATTAACTAAATGGAAGACAACCTGTGAATAGTGGATTTCACGCGCCTTTGCTTTATACACGACACCTAAAAGGTGCTCGCGCGAGGGTTGTAACCTCAGCATTCCATGCTTTTATCTTTCTCTGGTATAATTGGAAGGTTTTATCAGAAAAGACATATACAAGAAGGACTTTTCACCGGGCGCCACAGGTCTCTCCCCAGAAATAGATTTTTCCTTCGTCAAAATCCCTTTTTTAGATTTAAGGGACAATACCCGAGTTCAACCCAAATTTTTTTTATTTTCCATTTTGTGAAGGACTTTTGGGGGATTATAAGGGGCCTTGTAAAGTGTGTAACAATGGTTGCAGGTACTAGATCCCGAAGATTTCGGATTTAGCGACATTGAATATTAAGATAAGATGGAATAACATTTTTTTTATTACAGATTAGTTAAATTATAATTTAGAGTTGCGCCCATTGCTTTTATTGTGTAGTAAGGTACAATGCACAATTATGTGAAGACAAGAGTTTGGGGGCAGAGCCCCACTTGTTAGCTAAACTATCATCATTTGCACAATTATGGGAAAGAGAGGTTTGGGGCAGAGCTCCCACAATAAAATTAATGGATGGAAAGGCTTTGGACTGCTATAGGAATGCATAAAAAGTTTGAGAAAGCCATTAAACTTTATGGTGATTAGAATGCAATCAAATAAGTTATACATCCCAAATACCAAGTGTTCATAGTGTACAGAACGCATCTGCCGTGTTAATTTCATAATGCAAGTGTTCATAGTGTAAAGAACAGGTCCGTCTCGGTATAAAAATCCCAGTCCTTTGTCGAGTCTTCATTAAACAATACGAGGGAAGAAGAGTGTTTTGTTCCTACACTGAGTGTTCCTAGTATGTAGAACATTGGGACAAACGATTGATGGTGCTAGTATGTAGATTGTTGGGACAACCACTTGCAAAACTAGTGAATCCATTAATATTTCAATTGGCTATAATTCCTGTAAAACAAGGGCTATTTTCTGTCATTTTTTATTCTATTTTCACCTGAATATCTATTATTTTTTTACTTAGATTTTTTAGATGATTTGTACAAAAAAAAATAACTGCGAATTTGAAATTCAAACGTCCTTCTAAAAAAAGTGTCAATTGACTGTCATGGATTCTGTTGTTCAAATGTGCAGTAGTTATTACTAAACACATTTTGAGGTTATTAGATGGTTTCATGGACATAGTATTTAGTAGGTTGGTCAAGGCACAAGCAACCCATTGAGATACTACCACTAGAGAGTTATTGGATTCTTTGACTGGCCAGACAGTACTTCATTGGATCCCTCTCTCTAGTTACGGCTCCTTTTTCCTTTGCCTACACATACACCAAATAATCTGGCGTATTCTTTCCACATTCTCCTCTGTCCTCATACACCTGACAACACTTAAGATTACCAAACAATTCTTCTTTATTCAGGGGATTAAATACAGCAGTGTAATTTTTCAGCAGCTACTTTCCTCTTGGTAAGGGTAAAAGACTCTTTAGCTATGGTAAGTAGCTCTTCTAGGAGGACACTCTAAAATCAAACCATTGTTCTCTAGTCTTAGGTAGTGCCATAGGCTCTGTACCATGGTCTCCCACTCTCGTGGGATAGAGTTCTCTTGCTTGAGGGTACATTCAGGCACACTTTTCTATCTTGTTTCTCTTCCTCTTGTTTTTTTTCAAATTTTTATAAAATAGTTTATATATGAAATATCTAATTTGATGTTGCAGTTCTTGAAATATATTATTTGATTGTTCATTTCTTCTTTTGTAGTTTGTTTATTTCCTTGTTTCCTTTCCTCACTTGGCTATTTTTCCCTCTAGGAGCCCTTGGGCTTGTAGCATCCTGCTTTTCCAACTGGGTTTGTAGCATGGCTTGTGATAATAATAATAATAATGGAACTCCAGAACTATTGACTAGGTTTTTGCGAGAACATTCAGTGCTACCAAAAAGTGTAAAGTGAATACTATCCCACAGGGCTAATGAGTGTTGCAAAACATAGTCTATTTGCCAGAACATAGGAGCATTGAGATAATGTTTAATCACTAGTGAAACGATTATACGTCGAGCAAAAATCAATAAATCATTAACCCAAGTAATGAGGTACAGTATTTATAATGTGATGCAGACTGCTATGTATGACTCAACTCCATAGAAAATGGGACTGAAAATCACGTTTGTTCCGTAACCGAAAAACAAACCACGCTATTTACATTGGGTTTACCTTTTAGCGCAGCTGAAATGACGAGCCAATAGTTTTAACGAGGGTTAATTACCCCCGCGCTAGTTAGCGGGGAATAGGGGAAGGGTAGCTTGCTACCCCTCCCCCCCCACACACCGGTGACTTGCTTCACTTTCACTTTTGGCTCGGCGGTGAACAGACGTGTCTGTTCATCGTCCTCGTTGACAGCCTTTAATCTTTTTTCTGCTTTCTCTTTTCTACAGCTTGTGTGTTGGTTTGAAGTTGACTTTCATTATTATATTATTATATTACAATGCGTACGTGCCCTGGTGTTGCCGGCCGCCCTTGTGGGACCTTTATGTCGGCCTTAGATACGGACCCTCACACCCTTTGCCCTCAGTGTCGGGGCCGACGGTGTGACCAGGAAAACATGTGTTGTGAGTGTAGGGAGTGGTCTGCCTCCCAGTGGGAGAGGTTTGGCCGCCGGCGTAAGAAGTAGTCCAAGAGAGACCGTTCTCCTTCGGGGGTTGCCTTGAAGGAGGAAGGTTCTCGGGATACTTCTTTCGACCGGCTCCTAAGGAGAGTCGTCCGAGTGGAAGCGCAGGCCCTAGTTCTGTTTCCTGACCTTGGGTGGGGGGAGAGGGCGTCGCCTCCCATAGCGGGGCGGTTCCCCCTCCTCCTCCGAGGGAGGCCATTGATAACTCCTTGTCTAATGATGATCTCTTACAGATTTGGGCTTCCCTGGGGCTTAAGGGCTTGCCCTCCAGGGTCGCCTTGATTGACCTTGTCTCGTTGGATTGACCTTGTCTCGTTGGGGGCCGCCGTTAAGCAGTCGCCGGCGGTAGCAGAGGTAGACCCTCTGTCTACCGTCGACGTCGTGGTGGCCGAGGCCTCCGACGTGGCTGGGCAATCCTCTGCAGGTGCAGTTGAGGATGATGGTTGATTGATTGATTGATTTAAAGTTTTCAGGCATCCTGACATCTGAGGTCATTGACGCCAGTAACATTTAATTTATGTATACAAAAATAAAAGATGAAATAAAATAAAAAATAAAAGAGTATTCAATTAAAATCATAAAAGTTGAATGTCATAAAAGTTAAATATTTTTCAGAAGACCTGCTTCTGAAATAAGTCTAAAAATGCCACTTGCATGGTAGGACACATCATTTCCAAGAATCTTGGCAAGGATGAACCTGCCACCCTCACCTCGAGCCTCAAACAAATATCTATTCCGCAAGTTGTTATAATTGGGGCATTTGGTCAACAAATGCCTTACTGTTAGAGGTACTACACAGTCGTCACAATACGGTTGGTGTTGGCCCTTCAGCAGAAACTCGTGTGTCAACCGAGTGTGACCAATACGGAGACGACAAAGAGACGTCTCCCATTTTCGGGGCATCATATTATACCTCCAAGGAGATATGTCATTTGTTATCTCTAGCATTTTATTGCCATCTTGACTATCCCATTGCTGTTGCCATTTATTGCAAACCAATTTCTTGATGTCAGGTAAGAAATCATCACAGGGAATGGGATACCTTCTTGGCAGCAACTCGGATGCAACCTCCTTAGCCAGTGAATCTGGTGCTGATGGCTCTCCTCCCCCTTCCGTACATCCTTCGAAGGGGGAAGTGAGTCCTACGGGCTCTTCTGCTGTTCAGCTTCCTTCTAAGGGAAGTGCTTTGACTGAGACTCCCCTACGGAGGACTGATGGTCCTGATGATCTTCCCCGTGGCTGCCTCCGCCGTAAGGCTCACCGTCCGCTGCGTCGCAAGGGCCTCCCTTCCCCTTATAAGGGGGTTAAGAGGCGCCTTTTTGGATCTTCTTCCTCCGAAGGGGACTCTCTTCGTCGTACTCAGCCTACAGCTCCTGCTCCTTTGGACCTCTCTGCAGACCGTTCTCCAACTCCTGCTAGATCTTCACCTTCTGGGGAACTCGTCACCCGACGGGCAACGGTCCCTTCGGGGCAAAGGGATTCTTCCCTTCCACGTGCAGTGCTAGCGCACAGGCGCGCTCCTGCTTGTCAGCGCTCTCCTACTCGTCAGCGCTCTCCTGATCGTCAGCGCTCTCCTGCTCGTCGGCGCTCTCCTGCTCGTCAATGCTCTCCTGCTCGTCGGCGCTCACCTGTTCGTCGGCGCTCTCCTGATGTTCGCCCTCCTCGTCAGCGCTCTTTTGAGGATCATCGCCCTGTGGTCTCTGACCATCCTGCAGTTCCTGTTGAACTCCCTGCGCGCCATCAGTCTCCTGAGCTCTCTCATCCTGTGTCTACGCAACAACGTTCGCGTTCTCCAGCGCGTGTCAAAAGCACATGTTCGCCCACGCGCCTGCGATCTTCCTGTTCCTGTTCGTGAACGCGCCACGCCACCTGTTCCTTCACAGGATCTCACGCGTCGCCCTTCTGCTCGCCAGCGATCACCTACGCGCCAGCGATCACCTGCTCGCCAGTGTTCACCTGCTCGCCAGCGCGCACAGGCTATTTTAGTATCGCCTATTCATCAGCGTTCTCTCCTACGCGTCAACTATCACCTACGCGCCGGCGATCACCTGCTCGCCAGCGTTCACCTGCTCGCCAGCGCGCACAGGCGATTTTAGTATCGCCTATTCATCAGCGTTCTCCTACGCGTCAGCGATCACCTGTTTATCGGCGATCTCCGGATCGCCCGCGTGATTTACAACCTGCGCGCCCGCGTTCTCCAACGCTTCGTCGCCCAGAGGTTCTGAAGGGGCATGGTTCGCCATCTATTAGCTCGCCATCGCGCGATCACTCACCTGCGAGTGCTGCGCACTATCGCTCGCCAACGCGTCACCATGCGACAACGCGCTATCACCCATCTGCGCGTCAGCGCTCGCCACCTTACCACCTATCGCCTGTTGATCTACATCGCCAGCTATCTCCCTCGCCCACGCGGCAGCGCGTTTCCTCGCCATCGCACCAACGCTTTCGTTCGCCGACTCGGACACGCGCTCATTCACCTGTACACCCTCGCGTCCACTCGCCTGCGCGATCATCCACCTGTGCGCCTGCGCGACCGTTCGCCCTCGCACGACCATCGTTCGCAGCGAATTTCGCAGCCGGTGGTAGCAGCAGGAACGCGTGTTCCTAGACAACTCTCGGGATCGCCTCCACCCAAACACAGGATTGTAGTGCAGGACAAGGATAATACTGAGGAGAGGTTAGTGCATCATTCTTCCCCACCTTCTTTTCAGGCAGGTACTGTGGTGTCCACTCCAAAGGATCGCCCGATTCCTTTCCCTTTAGCGAGGATTTCGGACTCTTGTGTCCTTGGAGCAACAGACTTGGTTTGGTCCCCTGGTGTGGGCGTTAGTGAGGGTTATGAAGCCAGCACTCGCCGACCAGGGTAACAAACCAACGGCTGTCTCTCCTACGCTGAAGAGAAAGAGAGGAGTGGACTTCGTGGTGACTTCCCCCAGGGCGAAGTTGGTTCCCAAGAGGTCTGTCGCGAAGCCCCCTTCTCCTGCTCGAGTGCTTTCTCCTTCTCCCGTGGACGAGGCCTTTCCGTCCTCGGGTGAGTCCAGTGAAGCGGTAGTCTTCCCCACGGCACCAAGGGGGGAGACTTCGCTTCATGGAGGAGAATCGTCTCGTGAGGAAGGGGCTCCTCGAACCTCTTTGTTGGGATCCTGTATCCCTCCCAGGAGGGAATACAAGGACTCCAAGACCGTCCCGAAGTCATCTTCGAGGATTCGCCAGGAACCCACGGCTCCCCGGGGGAACGTCCACGCTTCACCCCAGGAAGAGATCCCTGGGACAGGAGACTTAGCTGCCAGCCCGCAGGGAGGAGATCAGCAGGAATCCGAACATGCCTTCTGGCAGGTCCTAAGCCTGATAAGGCAACTTAATGGGCTTATGGATCCAGTCATCGCCCCCCGTGAAGGCAAAGACACTATCTTAGATGAAGTGTTTGACGTTCGGAAGGCCCCTAAGTCCAGTGCGGCTCTGCCCTGGTCTCGGGGCCTGAAGAGTGCTAGAGCTAGGGCCAACGCTCAGCTCGCGATTCTTGCCGCCTCCAGTCGTTCCTCTGCTGGGAACAAGCTCATCCTTCCTCCTCGTCTTCAGCAGAGGAGGTATTTCGAGATTCTGGGTGAGTCCAGCCTCGCTCTTCCTCTCCATCACTCTGTGGAGGAGCTGGCGAAGGGAGTTACCTTTGAGAAGCTCTCTGCCCGGCAGGTTTCGTTCTCGGCGGCAGAGATCCTTAGCCACGAGAAGGTCGCTAAGTGTGCCATGCACGCCACTTCGTGGCTGGACTTTTGGCTAGGATCTCTGGGCATCCTATTGCGCTCAGAGGACTTGTCCAAGGAGACCGATAGGAAGGCCCTGGAGACCTTCTTGCTCTCGGGCACCCGCTCCATTAAGTTTTTGGCGCACCAGGTTACCACCCTGTGGGCCAACTCGGTGTTGAAGCGTCGCGATGCTGTGTCCGAGAGATTCCATCCAAAGGTCCCCGCCGTGGATGTGTGTAGGCTCCGACATGCTTCCCTTCTGGGGGAGAACCTGTTTGAGCCTCAAGACATGGAGCGAACGGCTGAGAGGTGGAGGAAATCCAGCACGGACTCCCTCCTCCATAGGGCCCTTACAGCTCGGCCCTATAAGCCTCCAGCTCCGCCGCAACAGCAGCAACAGCCTCATAAGGCTCCAAGGCAGGCACCGGCAGTTAAGAAGGTGGTGTCTAAGCCCCAGCCCTTTCCAGCCAAGGTCAAGAGGGGCGGTAAGTCCTCCAGGGGAGGCAAGACTCCTAGGGGTGGCGGCCGCGGCCGCAAGCCCTAGGGGTGGCAGTCCCCTGCGTGTCCACCTATGGGGGGATGCCTTCAGCGTTGCGTCCGCAGGTGGCAGCAACACGGGGCCGATGCTTGGACGGTCTCAGTGATCGGCCAAGGCTATCGCGTCCTGTTCACAACATCTCCACCTCCCCTGACAGCGAATCCAGTGTCGTTGAGCTCCTATGCCACGGGATCGGCAAAGGGGCTGGCCCTTCAGGCCGAAGTCGAGACCATGCTCGAGAAGGGTGCTCTCCAGGAGGTCGTCGACGGCTCCCCAGGCTTCTTCAGTCGACTCTTTCTTGTAAAGAAGGCTACTGGAGGCTGGAGACCTGTCATCGACCTCTCAGCTCTGAACGGGTTTGTCAAGCAAACCCGGTTCAGCATGGAGACAGCAGACACGGTCAGACTTGCGGTGAGACCACAAGACTTCATGTGCACACTGGATCTAAAGGACGCGTACTTCCAGATCCCAATTCATCCGTCTTCCAGGAAGTACCTGAGATTTTGCCTAGACGACAAGATCTACCAGTTCAAGGTGCTGTGTTTCGGTCTCTCCACAGCTCCTCAGGTGTTCACCAGAGTGTTCACCCTGATTTCATCTTGGACGCACAGGAACGGCATTCGTCTCCTTTGTTATCTGGACGATTGGTTGATCCTAGCAGACTCGGAGTCGACCCTTCTTCGGCACTGAGACAGGCTTCTGGATCTTTGCCAGGATCTGGGGATCGTGGTAAACCTCGAGAAGTCCTCTCTGCAGCCGTCCCAACGACTGGTTTATCTAGGCATGCTAATAGACACCAATCTCCACAAAGCCTTTCCATCAGACGACCGGATAGCAAGGCTGAGGAGGGTGGCGGAACCCTTCCTCAGGCGAGAACTCCCCGCCCAATTGTGGTTGCGTCTCCTAGGTCACCTATCCTCCCTGGCTCGTCTGGTTCCAAACAGCCGCCTCAGGATGAGATCCCTTCAATGGCGGCTCAAGTCCCGGTGGAATCAAGGATCCGATTCCCCGGACATTCTGATCCCAATGGTGTCTCTGGAACAGATGGACTTGCGATGGTGGCTGGTCGACGAGAACCTACGAAAGGGAGTGAGTCTTCTCGTCCTCCCCTCGGAATTGACTCTGTTTTCGGACGCGTCAAAAGAAGGGTGGGGGGCGCACGTTCTGAACCAGAGGGCCTCAGGCCTTTGGTCAGAATCAGAAAAGTGCCTACACATCAACCTGCTAGAATTGAAGGCCGTCTTTCTGGCTCTTCAGCAGTTCCAACGGTCCCTGGCGGGTCACTCCGTGGTGGTGATGAGCGACAACACCACGGTAGTGGCTTATATCAACAAGCAGGGAGGCACTTTTTCGCTGCAGCTATCCCATCTTGCAGTAGAGACTCTGAGGTGGACCGAAATCCACTCGATAACACTATCAGCTCGCTTCATTCCTGGCAAGAGGAATGTGCTCGCCGACAGTCTGACCAGGGCCTCGCAGATAGTGAGTACCGAGTGGTCTTTGGATCCTCAGATAGCCAACAAAGTCCTGACTTTGTGGGGTTCCCCGGCTGTGGACTTGTTCGTGACAGCTTTGAACTTCAAGCTGCCCCTGTACTGCTCCCCAGTCCCGGACCCCAAGGCACTCTGGCAAGATGCTTTCCAGCAATGGTGGGACAACATCGACGTGTACGCCTTCTCACCATTCTGTCTGATGAGAAAGGTGCTCAACAGGACCAGACTATCGGTCAACTGTTCGATGACTCTGGTAGCTCCGCTATGGCATCACGCGGAATGGTTTCCGGACCTTCTGCAGCTCCTGACGGAGCTCCCGAGGGAGCTTCCTCCACGACACGAGCTTCTCAGACAACCCCACTCCGGCGTCCCTGACAGGGCCGTAGCCTCGCTTAGGCTTCACGCCTGGAGACTATCCAGCGTCTCCTCGCGGAGAGAGGCTTTTCGCAACAGGTTGTGGAGAGAATGTCTCGGCACCTGCGAAAGTCCTCTGAGGGAGTCTACCAAGCAAAGTGGAGAGTCTTTTGTGGCTGGTGTCGTGGAAGGGGTATCTCTCCACTCGATGCCACTATTCCAGCAATAGCGGACTTCCTCGTTTATCTGCGGGAAGAAATGCGCCTTTCTGTCTCGGCAGTGAAAGGCTATCGCTCAGCCTTAAGCTTGGCCTTCAGACTGAAGGGCGTGGATATTTTTTCATCGCTAGAACTCTCTTTACTCATACGTAGCTATGAGCTTACCTGCCCCCAGTTGGAAGTGAGACCTCCTCCTTGGAACGTGGTTCGAGTCCTCAGGTCTCTTAAGAGACCTCCCTTCGAACCATTACGCCAGGCCTCCGATCGTCACCTGTCTTGGAAGACGGCTTTCCTACTCGCTTTGGCTTCGGCCAAGTGGGTTAGTGAACTTCATGGTCTCTCGTACGACATCGCCCATTCAAGGGGATGGGGGAGGTAACGTTCAGGTTCGTCCCTGAGTTTGTTGCCAAGACTCAGAATCCTGGGGTGCCGGATCCTCGCTTCGACTCTTTCAGGATCGCGAGTCTCCGTTCTGTAACAAGCGACCCAGACCAGCTGCTACTATGTCCAGTGAGGTGTCTGAGGCACTACTTGAAGAGAACGGCTGCAGTCCATCCTCAAGTGCTAGCTTTGTTTGTGAGCACTGGCAGGACTAAGAGGAGGGTCACCAGGAACACCATCGCAGCTTGGATTCGAAGGGTTATCCACCATGCCTTGAATCCTGACCCTCCTCCGTCACGTCGCCCTGAGGCCCACGATGTCGGGTATTGCTACATCCCTGGCCTTCAAGAGAAACTTCTCTGTGACGCAGGTACTTCAAGCTGGGGTCTGGAAGCGTCAGACGACCTTTACAGCCCACTACCTGCATAACGTGACCCACAGGAGCCTCGATACGTTTTCTATCGGCCCTGTGGTGGCTGCACAACAGCTGGTCTAACCTCAGGCTCCTTTTTGGACAAGTAGTAGTAGGTTGAGGGCGTTGTTACCCGGTCTTAGTCTGCGTGAATGAAAGAGTATGTCTGACCCTTACTTCTTTCTTCATTCTCCCCTCTCTTGGGGAAGCAGCATCCTGGTCCTCGCATAGCTGACCTCGACCTCTGCAGGTAATCCATGCCTCTTTGTGCTCCTAGTATTAAGCTTAATACTGTTGCGTCTCCCGTACCCTGACGAGGTGATATTGGGAACGTCCTATCCTAGAATTCCTATCTGAAGGTCTCAAGGTCAACTTCATAGGACGAGTCACACTCTCCTCCACACACTGCTTATGTAGGCCACTCGTTCCTACCGATGCTAGGAACTTGTGAGGTACAGGGGCTCCCTTTCTCTAGTGCTGCTCACTGAGCGATCGAGCCCCCGGGCAAGCGGAAGTCAGTAAGGCTGGGGACTTTCCATCCTTCCTAAGGGGTAAGTCACCCAATGTAAATAGCGTGGTTTGTATTTCGGTTACGGAACAAATGACAAATTCGGAGATAATTTGTATTTTTCCTAACCATACAAACCTTAGCTATTTACACATATGTGCCCGCCATCCCTGACCCCCAAGTCAAGTCCTACCTCTAAGTGAAAGTGAAGCAAGTCACCGGTGTGGGGGGGGAGGGGTAGCAAGTTACCCTTCCCCTACCCCCCGCTAACTAGCGCGGGGGTAATTAACCCTCGTTAAAACTATTGGCTCGTCATTTCAGCTGCGCTAAAAGGTAAACCCAATGTAAATAGCTAAGGTTTGTATGGTTAGGAAAAATACAAATTATCTTCGAATTTGTCATTTTCTATGCATCTGGAAGTCTGGCAAACAAAAGCTCCAGTGTTTTGACCTTGTTTCATTACTATTACTCAATTTTGATTATGGTAACTTTTTCTTTTCATTATGATGACTGTTGTGTTAGGTTAAAATGCCCTCTTATTTTACCCATTTTTTGTATTCTTCCACCCAAAAATCCCGATTTCCCACTGTGGAACCCAATTATTGTAGTTATCGAGGGAGCCCCTGTAACTCTAAATCTGATTATGACTGAAGTAAAGGTCAAATTCCTTGAAAACATGCTATTTAAGCAATCATGTTAGGTTGAAGCTGTAATTTTACAAAAATTGATTTTCACAAGTAACCTGAACTGTGGTTTGTGTTTTTTTTTACTGTTTGATTGAGATACAAAGAGGCAAAATATATGTTATAGTGCCTAATATTATCGGTGGAATGATTTTTAAGAGCAAAAATTTGATTCTCATAAGTAACCTGAACTGTAGATTTCCTTGTGTTGTGTGTTATTTTTACTATTTGATTTAGATACAAAGAGGTGGGAATATGTTATAGTGCCTAATATTATCGGCAGAATGATTTTTAAGAGCAAAAATTTGATTTTCACAAGTAACCTGAACTGTAGATTTACTAATGATGCATGTTGTTTTTTTATTTGATTGTAGAAAGAACAGTGAACTGGTTTTAGACAGACCTGCAGAATAGTTGCACATGGCAGATAGAGAATCTTAGGGCTTCCAACTGAAAATTCAGTACATGTGCAAATTATTGGATCACCAGGACTGCTGTTCACATAGAAAAAGGATATACTTCAGAGCCGTGTCCGTCATTACTCTCATTATGTCAAGCATATTTATGCATATGTTGGTCAGCCAAACTAACACTTCTTATTCGCTTACTGATCTTTGCTCCGCCATGGCTTGCTTCACTCATAATTTAACTCTACTCTATCACCTTGCTCTTCTGTTCTGGCAAGCACTACGTATTACGCTACGTTTGTTAGTCGCTTGGGCAAGTACTGGTATTTTGGTGGATAAAAATTTGGTGACCCAACTATCTACACTATCCAAAAAAGGTAAACCTTATCTTCCATAATCCTGGTAAAACTAGGAAATTTTCTTTTTTCCTTTAACTAAATTTCATGACCATCTCTGAGGAGATTTGATACCTTGGGGGCAATGTAACCTAAACCAAAGCACTCTAAATCATATAAGAATTCTTTTTTTTTTTAAATGGATAATTCTTTTATTTATTTATTTAGGTAAAACCAGTTTCCATTATCAGCATGTGCAACTATTGTGAAGTTTTACCCAGTATAGCTTAGAGTACAGGATACTATAGTCTATTTTTTTTTAGCGGTGCATATTTGCACCGACTTACAGGGGTGTCCTTTTAGCTCGCAAAGGTTCCTGATACCTGATTGGTCGGAAGTATTTTTGTCCGAACACCTTCATTGTTTTCAAACAATTACCAAGTAATGTGAATAGAAACTTATTTGTCACCCTATATTTCTCCATCAGATATATGTTTTGTCAATGAACAATGTGAAAGAATAAATATATTATAAATTATCATCATGGTAAGTCTAAATTTAATAACAAAATCCGCCTAAGTCAACGACAGCAGCTTATTTTCGGATGCACGCGTTGTAATTTTGTAATTTTTCACATATTTTAACACAAATTTGGATAAATTACACTTAGCATAAGTTAAACATATTATAAACTTTCTTTGAATACCAGAATTTACCAAAAACATGGAATTAATAAAACTCGATATTTGTGAAAACTTATGGGGAGGTAAAAGAACAGCCTGTAGCGACCTGGCGGGAAAACAATCCCTTCTGACTGTCATAGACCAAGTTTTTATTTCGTAATATAGTTTGGCCTATTCCTTTCAGTTGAAATAATCTTGCATTGTCTCTAACCTAATATCTATCTATTTTCCCCGATATCCCTTCTTTCATATATGGGATATCCGCACTACGATTCCTTATTTCTTATCTTCTGGAGAAAGTGTTGGCTTGAAGGGAAGCGCGTGCTAGTCTCATTAAAATAGTGCAGAGGCGGGAATTAAAAAAAAGAATACTATGCTTAATTTCATTTGATATCATGTGAGCTACTGAACAGGTTTACAGAATAGGCTATACTTGCTACACAGCATAAAATTTATGTTTTTATTGTCATTTACATACTTACTGACGTAAGGTACAAAACATAAGAAATCGTAGTGCGGATATCCCACATATGAAAGAAGGGTTATCGGGGAAAATAGAATAGATATTAGGTGAGGAACAGGCATGTGGGAAAATACTAAGCAAAATATTACGAAGAGAGACAATGCAAGACTATTTAAACTGAAAGGAATAGGCCGAACTATATTACGAAATAAAAAATTGGTCTATGACAGTCAGAAGGGATTGTTTTCCCGCCAGGCTGCTACAGGCTGTTCTTTTACCTCCCCATAAGTTTTCACAAATATCGAGTTTTATTAATTCCATGTTTTTGGTAAATTCTGGTATTCAAAGAAAGTTTATAATAACATTTTTAACTTATGCTGAGTGTAATTTATCCCAATTTGTGTTAAAATATGTGAAAAATTACAAAATTACAAAGCATGCATCCGAAAATAAGCTGCTGTCGTTGACTTCGGCGGATTGTGTTATTAAATTTAGACTTACCATAACGATACTTTATAATATATTTATTCTTTCACATTGTTCATTGACAAAACATATATCTGATGGAGAAATATAGGTTAACAAATAAGTTTCTATTCACATTACAGTACTTGGTAATTGTTTGAGAACAAGGAAGGTGTTCGAACAAAAATACTTTCGACCAATCAGGTATCAGGAACCTTTCCGAGCTAAAAGGGCACCCCTGTGAGTCGGTGCAAATATGCACCGCTAAAATAAATAGACTATAGTATCACTGATCTTCATGAACCTTGAACCCCTTAACCTGATGCTGAGCACCACAAATCATACAAGGCTTCTTTGTTTATAAGGCAAGTACAGTATTATAGTTTTACCCATTTTAATTTATATGGCTGTTTGGCCATGAGGTTTGTGTGCATGCACATTTGTATGAGATTTTCATTTTAACATATTTGCCAAAGCAAGCCATTTTATTTACAATATAGCCAAGCCTAATTAATCATGATACAGTGTAGGATTTATTCTAGGCTAATATGAATTTGTTCCGTAACTGAAATACAAACCACGCTATTTACATGGGGTAATTACTTCGGCGTAGCTGAATGACGAGCCATAAAAGTTGTAACGAGGGTTTACTACCCCACCGCTAGTTAGCGGGGGGGGGGGGGGGGGGGGGGGTTAGCTAGCTACCCCCCCCCCCCTCACACACACACACCGGTGAATGCTTCACTTTACTTTTGGCTCGGGCAGAGAACAGACCTGTCTGCTCTCTCCCTCGCTTTGACTGCCATATTTAATCTGTTTTTGCTTTTTCTTTTCCAGTGTGTTTGAAGTTGGCCTCTACTACTATGCGTACATGCCCTGGACTTCCCGGCCACCCTTGTGGGACCTTTATGTCGGCGGTCGACACAGATCCCCACACCTTATGTCCTCACTGTAGGGGCCAGCGGTGTGATAGTGGTAATGTTTGTATAGAATGTAGGGAGTGGTCTACCTCCCAGTGGGAGAGGTTTGCCCGGCACTGGAAGAAAAAGTCTAAAAGGGATTTGTTCCGTAACCGAAATACAAACCACACTATTTACATGGGGTATTACTCTCGGCGTAGCTGAAATGGCAAGCCACTAGACTTTAACAAGGGTTAACTATCCTCTCGCTAGTTAGCGAGGGGGTAGGGGAGAGGTAGCTAGCTACCCCTCCCCCTCACACACCGGTGAACTGATTCACTTCGCTTTTGGCTCGGACGGTGGGCAGACGTCTCTGTCCTGTCCTTGCATGGCAGCCATTGATGTTTTGTCTTTACTTAATTACTTACTTTTCTTATACTTAATATATATCTAAACATTCTTATGTTTATGTATATATTTGAGTATAGAATACAGCAAGTTTCCTTTTCAGTGTTGTGCTGTTTGTGTGTGTAGTGTACGACAACTTCTTCGTGTGGTTCCAGGCCCCCACGGTGACATTTTGTGGGTCGCAATCTCTCCCTTCGGTTTCCGATTCTCGGGCGCCGTGGGGAATCGTCATCGCTGGACTTTATTATTAACCTGTTTTCTCTGCTTTCCTCCTTCCCTACGGGGAACTTGGACCATCAGCGTAGGGAACATGGGAGTTAGTTTGACTACGGTCTCTCTCTCTCTCTAGAGGTCGTTCACCCTTTAGTACTACTACGTAATTCGGTAGCTTCCTTCCCGTTGTGGGTTGAGTTGCTACTCTGTTATTTTGTCTCAATTATTTTTAATGAAATCTAATTGTATTTGTTAACTTTTCAGCTTCTGTGTAGAACGCTTCCCTTCGGGGTTCATTCGTTCTTACTATTAGTGAACATTCTTAGATGAATTACATAATTTTAATTGTTATAATTCTGTTTTTGTTACAGTTCCCCGCCTTCCCCCCTTTCCCGTAAGTGTCAGTGGGGGAGGAGGGCACTTACCTGGTGTGTAATTCTTATGTTCCTTTCCCTCGGGGTTCCTCTTCGGAGTTTCCCCCGGGGGGATGAATGTTAACTTATTAATTATTTTGTTTTCACAGTTATCTATCTAGTTTTCGTTTGCCTAATGTGCCAACGAAGCAGAGCTGTCCTGTTTGGGCCTGGGGAGTCTACTGTTGTCGCCTCCTCTCTAGGACTTCATCATGGGCATGTTCCCTTCTCCTAGAAGTTCTCCCGTGACAACTGTCAGCTCCATAGTTCATTTAGAATGCTCAGGAGGTCCCTCATAGGTGGGTAACTTCCCTTCCGAGGGAGGTTCCCTTCCCAGGTATGAGTTTTTCCCCTTTAGGGGGGGTAACTTCTCTTACCTTTTAATTCCTGGTTGGTTTTTCCTGATCATCGGGCGTTTATGCTCTTGGTGCTGAGCGACCGCTTTTGTAACTAGGCTCAAGGGGCTGAGCGGTTGCAAGGCCGGACCATGGAATTCGTGCGATTATGCTCTTGGTGCTTAGCGGTCGCACTTGCAGCTACGCTCAAGGGGCTGAGCAGCTGTAGGAGCTCCTCTTCGGAGGGTTGCTCTTTTTTTTTTGTCAGCTTGCTGATCCAACGGCCCCAAGGGGCACCTTCATCAGTTCTTCTTGTCTCTTCTACGAAGTGTTCATCTCTCTCGTTCGCGAGAGAGGACACTTATAGAGACTCATCTGCGGAGGACTCCCCTGCTGTTGTTGCTGATGTTGCTGAAGGCTCAGTTCCCCCCTCTGAACATCCTTCGAGGGGGCAGCCGAGTCCAACGGTCTCTCCTGCGGGTGATTCTCCCCCTCGGGGGAGTTCACTAACAGAGGCTCCTCTTCGGAGGACTGATGATGGTGCTCCTGTCCGTGGTCGTCTTCAGAGGATCCTCCTCGACAAGAACAGACCGTTGCAGCTGCTTCGCTAGACCTCTCGGCAGATCGCTCGCGATCTCCGACACCTGCCAGACCTTCTTGTCTTCCATCTCCGTTCCTGGACGCAGCTGCGCAGTGGGCGCCACTCCACCCCGTCTTCCAACGGGCACCGGTCCCTTCGGGGCAAAGGGCTTATCTCACAATGTGAGTAAGTCCCTTTAGTGCCAGGTTTTTACCTCTGCAACCTAGTTCTCCTGAGCGCAGTAGCTCGCAAATGCTCTCCTGCTGTGGACCAGTCTTCCGCTGAATCAACTCTCCAGCGACCTCCTATAGCTGAGTTTTGCCGCAGATGATCTGATCGCCAACACTTCTGAGACCTGTGCGGCTACGCGCCATGTGCGCCAACGGTCTCCCGAGCGCCCACAATCTCCTGCTCGCCAGCGTACATCTGCTCGCCCTTTCTGATGTGCGCAATGCACGCCAACGTTCGCCCTCGCGCCAACTTTCGCCCTCGCGCCCACGATCTCCGGATCTGGGCGCAGGCAGGGAGATTATTTCTTCGCTGAACTCCCATGTTCGTTTGCTCGCCAGCGCACATCTGCGCGCCCTTTCCTGATGTGCACAATGCACGCCAACGTTCGCCCTCGCGCCCACGATCTCCGGATCTGGGCGCAGGCAAGGAGATTATGCCTTCACCTCCTCGCCAATGATCTCTCTGGTTCTGCACCCTCGCTGATATCTTCTGGCCACACAACTACGCGCCTACGATCTCCCGGTTCCTGCCTCGTCGCGCGCAGTTCAAGAAGTTCCTACGCTAGCGCACAGGCGCTCCCAGGTTCTTCTGGACTCGCAGCGCCCTTCTGGAGTTACGCGCCTAGCGCGCCCACGCGCTGTTCCAGTTCCAGCGCTCGCCAACGCGCCAGCACGCTTCCACATCACACCACGCCGCCCAGGAGGCAACTAAGCTAGCGCACGGGTGCTCACAGGCACCCCTGGGCTCTCCTTGCGTGCCAGCGATCTCCTAAGCGCCCGCGCGATTCTTCGCCTGCGCGCAAGCGTTTTCAACGCTCCAACGCTCCCACGCTTCAATCGTCGTAGGTTTCCTACGCGCCCACGTGTTAACTTTCCTGTACGCGATCGGTCGCTACGCGCCACCGCTCACCAACGCGCCACCGCTCACCAATGCGCCACCGCTCACCAACGCGCCACCGCTCACCAACGCGCCACCGCTCGCCAACGCGTCACCGCTCGCCAACGCGCCATCGCCCGCCAACGCGCCATCGCCCGCCTACGAGCCATCGCTCGCCAAGATGCGCCATCGCTCGCCAAGATGCGCCATCGCTCGCTTACGCGCCATCGGTCTCCCAGCCGCCTGCGCTCGCCCTTACGACCGCGCGCTCACTCGCCCGCCCACATGCACGCCCATGTTCGCCTGCGCGCGAACCAACGATTTTCCATCGCGCGAGCGCCAGCGCGATTTCGTCCGCGATTTCCGTCGGGTTTCGCAACACGGGCAACCTGGCTAGTCTTCTGGAGCGCGTAGTTCCAGATAATTGTCGGCACGATCTCTCACCCGTAGACGCAAAGCAGCGCACGTGCAGGAGCAGGAAGAAGCTTCAGAGAGGTCTGGGCAACATTCTTCTCCTTCTTTTCAGGCAAGCCCCATCATCTCTACTCCTCAGGATCACCTGATCCCCTTCCCTCCTGCGGGTCGCTGACACTGCGCCTGTCAGCCGTCAGCAGAGGAGGTAGTTCAAGATTATGGGGAAGCCTGGTTTAGCTCTGCCTCTCCACCATTCCGTGGAAGGGCTACCAGGGGAATTTCTCTCGAGAAATTTTCCGTCCAGCAGGGGACTTTCTCGGCCTCGGAGATCTTGAGCCAGATGAAGGCCGCAGAGTGTGCCATGCCGGCCACTTCGTGGCTGGTCGTCTGGCTTGGATCGCCGGGCATCCTGTTGTTATCCGAGGACTTGTCCAAGGGGAACACCAGGAAGACCATGGAAACTTTCCTCCTCTTGAGCACGAACACCATCGTTTTCCGGCTCACCAAGTTTCGAACTTGTGGGCAAACTCGATGTTGGAGCATTGAGATGCAGTGACCGAGAGGTTCTTCTCGAAAGTCCTAACCGTGCATATCGGCAAGCTCAGACACTTCCATCCTTGGAAAGAGCTTGTTTGAGCCCAAGGACGTGGGACAGACAGCTGAGAGGTAGAGGATATCGGATCTCGATTCGCCCCTCCTGAGGTGCTTACATCCGGACCCTACAAGCCTCCAGCGCCTCAACAACAACAGCCGCGTCGGCCTAGGACATCGGAACCGGCTCCGACGGCAAAGACAAAGGTGTCTAAACAGCAGCCCCCTCCTGTCAGCGATAAGGACACGAAGTCCTCCTGGGGAGGCAATAATCCTAGAGGGAGCGGCCGAGGCCGCAGACGCTAGGATTGGCACCCCCCTCCTGCCCCCCAGTGGGGGGATACCTAAAGTTAAGTGTTCAGGTGGCAGCAACTCGAGGCCGATTCCTGCACGATCTCCGTGATCAGCAAAGGATATCGCATCCCGTTCATAACATCTCTACCTCCCCTGACAGCGAATCCAGTGTCGCTGAGCCCCTATGCCATGGGATCGGCAAAGGGGCTAGCCCTTCGGGTAAAATTCGAGACCATACTCTAGAAGATGCTCTCCACAAGGTCGTTGACGGCTCCCCCCGGCTTCTTCAGTCGACTTTTTCTTGTAAAGAAGGCATCTGAAGGCTGGAGACCCGTCATCAGCTCTGAACAAGTTTGTCGAACAAACTTCGTTCAGCGTGGAACAAGAGAGTCGTTCAGACTTGCAGTGAGACCACAAAGTCTTCAGGTGCACACTGGATCTGAAGGACGGGTACTTCCAGATCCCAATCCATCCGTCTTCCAGGAAGTACTTGAAATTCAGCCTAGACAACAAGGGCTACCAGTTCAAGGTGCTGTGTTTCGATCTCTCCACAGTACCGCAGGTGTTCACCAGAATGTTCACCCTGATATCTTCGTGGCCACACAGGATCGGCATCCGTCCCCTTCGCTATCTGGATGACTGGCTAACCCCGGCAGTCTCGGAATCGACTCTTCTTCGACACCGAGGCAAGCCTCTGGAACTTTGCCAAGATCTAGGGATCATGGTAAATCTCGAGAAGTCTTCCCTGCTTCCATCCCCAACATCTGGGATATTTAGGCATGATGTTAGATACCAATCTCCACAAGCCTTCCCATCAGTCGACAGGATAGCAAGGCTGAGGAGAGGCGCAGAACCTTTTCCTCAGACGAGGAGAGCTTCCAACCCAATGGTTACATCTCCTAGGTCACCTTTTCCTCCCTGCCCCGTCTAGTTCCAAACGCCCGCCTCAGGATGAGATCCCTGCAACGGCGGCTCAAGTCCCGGTGGAACCAAGGCATCGATTCCCCGGACACTCTGGTCCCTTGGGACCTGCGGAACGAATGAACCCGCAGTGGTGGTTGTCCTACGGGAACCTTTGAAGGGAGTCGATTTTCACGTCCTTCCCCCGCATTTGATGCTGTTCTCGGACGCGTCAAAAGGGGGGGGGCGGGGGCACGTTCGGAACCAAAGTATCTCAGGCCTATGGTCAGAATCAGAATGGTACCTCCTCTTCAATCTGCTAGGAATGAAGGCCGTATATCTAGCCCTTCAACAGTTCCAACAACCCTGGCGGATCACTCCGTGAGCGACAACACCATGGTAGTGGTTTATTTCTTTCAACAAGCAGAGAGGTACCTTTCATAACAGCTTTCCCATTTTGCTATCTTGCAGTAGAGATACTGAGATGAACCGTTTCCACTCAATACCACTATCGGCTCGCTTCATTCCGGACAAAGGAATGTGCTCTCCGCAGTCTGAGCAGAGCCTCGCAGATAGTGAGTGTCGAGTGGTCTTGGGGACCCCTAGTAGCCAACAAAGTCCTGACTTTGCGGTTCTGTTCACGACAGCCTTGAACTTCAAGCTGCCGCTGTACTACTTCCCCAAGGCACCCTGGCAAGATGCCTTCCTACAACGGTGGGACAACATCGACGTCTACGCCTTCCCACCGTTCTGTCTGGTGAGAAGAGTGCTCAACAAGACCAGATTATCGGTCAACCTGTCGATGACTCTGATAGCTCCGCTACGGCATCATGCAGAGTGGTTCCCGGACCTTCTGCATCCCCTGACGGGACTCCCGAGAGAGCTTCCTCCACGACACGAGCTACTCGAGCAACCACACTGCAACATCTGCCACAGAGCCGTAGCATCGCTTCGGCTTCACGCCTGGAGACTATCCAGCATTCCCTCACAAAAAGAGGAGTTCCACAACAAGTTGCGGAGCGGATGTCTCGACACCTACGAAAGTCATCCGCAGGGGTCTACCGGGCGAAGTGGAGAGTCTTCTGTGGTTGGTGTCGTGGGAGAGATATCTCTCCCCTTGATGCCACTATTCCAGCAATAGCGGAATTATTGTATACCTGCGGGAGGGAATACGCCTATCGCTCTCAGCGGTGAAAACCTATCGCTCAGCCTTAGCCTGGCCTGCAGGCTGAAAGGAATAGACATTCCCTCCTCGCTGGTTCTTTCTTCGCTCATACGAAGCTACGAACTTACCTGCCCCCAGTCGGAAGTGAGACCTCCTCCATGGAACATGGTTTGGGCTCTTAGGGCTCTCAAGAGACCTCCCTGCGAACCATTACGCCAGTCTTCTGATCGTCACCTGACTTGGAAGACTGTGCTCCTGCTGGCTCTGGCCTCGGCCAAGCGCGCCAGCGAACTTCGTGGTCTCTCGTACGTCGTCGCCCATTCAAGAGGAGAGGGGGAGGTAACGTTCAGGTTCGTCCCTGAGCTGGTTACTAGTCTCAAAATCTTGGAGCCCGGACCCTTGGTTCGACTCCTTCAGGATTTCGAGTCTCCATTCTGTAATAGATGACCCAGACCTTCTCCTACTATGCCCAGTAAGGCATCGGAGGTGTTATCTTGAGAACACCTGGAATTCGTCCTCACGTGCAAGCCCTGTTTGGGAGCACAGGAAGGATGGAGTGGAGGGTCACTAAGAATCTCTTTTCAGCCTGGATTCGTAGGGTCGTCCATCACGCCCTGAATCCAGACCCTCCTCCGTCACGTCGCCTTAGAGCACGCGACGCCAGAGGCATCGCAATGTCCCTGGCTTTCAAGAGTAACTACTCTGTGACACAGGTGCTTCAAGCTGGAGTCTGGAAGCATCAAACGACCTTCACAGCCCACTACCTGCAGGACGTGACCCACAGGAGCTTCGATACGTTTTCTATCGGCCCTGTGGTGGCTACACAACAGCTGGTTTAAACCTCAGGCTCCTTAATGGACAGGTAGCAGAAGGTTGAGGGCATTATTTGGTTTTAGACTGCATGAATGAAAGAAGTTTGTCTGGCCCTTACTTCTTTCTTCATCCTCCCCTCTCTTGGGGAAAGCAGCATCCTGGGTTCTCTGCATAGCTGACCTCAAACCTCTGCAGGTAAACCATGCTTCCTTGTGTTCCTAGTATTAAGATAATACTGTCGCGTCCCCCATACCCTAACGAGGTGGTATTGGGAACGTCCTAGCCTAGAATTCCATCTAAGGGATTTCAGGTCAACTCCCTAGGACAAGTCACACTTCATCCCTCCACACACAAGCTTAGGTAGGCCGCGTGTTCCTTGCGGAGCAAGGAACTTGCAAAGTGCAGGGACTCTTTCTCGAAGTGCTGCTCACTCGGATTCTGAGTCCCCGGGCAAAGCCAAAGCCAGTAAGGCTGGGACTTTCCACCCTTCCTAAGGGCTAAGTCACCCCATGTAAATAGCGTGGTTTGTATTTCGGTTACGGAACAAATGACAAATTCGGAGATAATTTGTATTTTTCCTAACCATACAAACCTTAGCTATTTACACATATTTGCCCACCAGCCCTGTACCCCAAGGCAAATCCTATCTCTAAGCGAAGTGAATCAGTTCACTGGTGTGTGAGGGGGGAGGGGTAGCTAGCTACCTCTCCCCTACCCCCTCGCTAGCTAGCGAGGGGGTAGTTAACCCTTGTTAAAAATCTAATGGCTCGCCATTCAGCTACGCCGAAAGTAATACCCCATGTAAATAGCTAAGGTTTGTATGGTTAGGAAAAATACAAATTATCACCGAATTAGTCATCTTTCTCCTTCAGAGGCTTCTTTGAAGAGAGAAAATTCCAGGACTTCTTCTTCCGTAGCCCTTTCCTCCTCCGAAGCTCCCCCTCGAGCGGTCTCTTCCGAGAGGCCGGCGAGTGGTAGCGTAGACCGTACTGCTCTTGACCGGTCCCGGGGTGCGGGAGAGGTAGTCGCCTCCCATAGCGAGGTGGCTGCCTCTCCTCCCCCAGAGGAGGATTTGAATATGTCTAATCGTGATTTGTTACAGCTTTGGGCTTCCTTGGGGCTGCAGGGTTTGCCCTCCAAGAAAGCCCTGTTTGACATGATCAAACTTGGTGCAGCTGTCAAACAATCGCCAACTACAGCAGGGATAGATCCTCTGTCTGTGGTTGACGTTGTTGTGACGGAGACATCTCGTGGGTCTAGTCAAACCCCCGTTCCTGTTGCTGAGGTAGCTGACGGCTTAGATTCCCCCTCCGAACACCTTTCGAGGGAGGATCTAAGTCCCATGGTCTCTCCTGCCGGTGATTCTCCCCCTCGGGGGAGTTCATTTACAGAGACTCCTCTGCGGAGGCCCCTTGATGGTCAGCCTGCTGATCCCATGGCCCCTCGTGGGCGTATAACGCGGAAGGCTCGTCCTCCCCTTCGCCGTAGAGGCCTTCCATCCCCTCACAATGGAGTTAGGAGGCACCTCTTCGACTAGTCGTCACCACAGTCCTCTGCGGAGGAGACGACTCGCCGTTCGCCGATCCTACCAGCTGCCATCTTAGACCTCTCCGGGGATCGTTCGCGATCCCCTTCAGATGATGGTCGTCCTTCGGGACCCAGTGACCAGTCTCCCTCCAGACCTGCTGACTTGCGGATGCGCGTTGCGCGCCACCTGATCCTGCCACTGCGCAGGCACCGGGCCCTTCGGGGATTAAGGGCCTTGAGCGCAAAACCGCGCCTCTTGCCCTCAAGCGCCAGGTTCTTCCTACGCACCCTCCTGCTGCTGCCGCTGTTCCTGTCTTAGCGCCACAGCGCTCACCTGCGCGCGTGCACGCCCCTGTTCCTGTTACGTGCCAGGGTTCCCCTGCGTGCCCACATCCTTCTGCGCCCCAGCGCCCACCAGCAGTTCCTGTCCCAGCTACTACCTGCGCCCCAGCGTTCCCCGGTTCCTGCCTCGTCGCGCGCAGTTCAAGAGGTTCCTACGCTAGTGCACAGGCGCTCACAGGTTCCTCTGGACTCGCAGCGCCTGTCTGGAGTTACGAGCGAAGCGCGCCCACGCGCAGTTCCAGTACCAGCGCTCGCCAGCGAGCTTCTACATTGCAGCGCGTCACCCAGGAGGTGCCTAAGCTAGCGCACGGGCGCTCACAGGCACCCTAGGGCTCTCCTTCCAGAACGCGCGATCCTGCATGCGTTCCAGCCGCGCACAACGCTCCGGTTGCGCTCCCAGTTCCAGTTATCAATGCGCCCCATGCAACCCTCCAGCGCACAGGTGTGCGCCCTAACCTAACCGCGCGTCCTGCTCGGCCACCGCAGCAGCGCACACCAGTGCATCCACATCCTGATGCGCGCCCAGCGCGCCCACAGGCTAGTATGCCTGTCTTTTCGAACCAGCGCCTACCTACACGCCAACGCGCCATCCCTTCCTCGCGCTATCCTGAACTGGCGCTCTCGCGCCCTCGCCCGGTTCTTCCGGATACGCGCTCAGGCGCCACTGACCTCTCGCATCAGAATGCTGCGCGTCCTCGCATCCAGCCACCTCCCGTTCCGGCTCCTGCGCGCCACACGCCCTCGCCATCTCCTACGCGCGCCCGCGCCCATGCGCCCGCGCCCATGCGCCCGCGCCCATGCGCCCGCGCCCATGCGCCCGCTCCAGCTCCTGCGCGCCCCCGCGCCCGCACCTTCTCCTGCGCGCCATCGATCCCACGCGCCTGTGGCCTCGCCTACGCGCCACCGCGCCCTCGTGCCCGCTCCACCATCCTCTCTCGCCCGCGCCCATGGGCGAGAAACCGGTGTCACGCGATCCTTTCTCGCGCAACCCTGATCAGGGCCCATCACCCGACCTCCAGCGCGAGCGTCGCCAGGCGGATAGGTCTTCGTCTCGTTCCCCTCCCCGCAAGCGCAGAACAGCGCGCTCGCCGGAGGAGGGGCTGTTCCCGGACAGGTCTAAGGACTCTTTCGTTTCAGCTTCTCAGGCGAACCTGTATTTGTCGACTCCTCCAAGGGATCGAATGATCCCCTTCCCTCCAGAGGGAGTGTCTGACAGCGCAACTGTCAGCCAGCCGCCCTGGTTCGGGACCCTGGTCAGGGACCCTGGTCAGAGCTCTTGTGCAGGCGATGAAGCCCGCCCTCTCTGACATGGGTCACAAATCAGTGGCAGCTCCCTCCCCCCGGAAGAGGAAGAGAGGAGTCTCTCCCGTGGAAACACCTCCAAGGCCTATTTTGTCTCCTCGCAGATCCTTGCGCAAGGCTCCTTCCCCCCCCCCCAGACTTTCTCTCCCTCCCTCCCCTGCGGATGAGGATTACCCATTCTCTGGAGAGTCGGACGAGCCGGACCGTTCCCCCATCGCACCAGTGGGGGAACGAAAAGTCATCTCGTCCAGGGGTGGAAAAGAGCCTGCACCCATCGTTACTCGAGTCCTGTATCCCGCCCAGGAGGGAACCGAAGGACTCTAAGACGATCCCTAAATCGTCAACAAGGATCAGGCAGGAGCCATCTAGACCTTCCGAGGATGTCCACGTGTCCCCCCAGGAAGAGCCACTGGGGACGGGAGACTTCGCTGCCAGTCCTTCAGGAGGAGAGCACCAAGAGTCAGAACACGCGTTCTGGCAAGTCCTGACCCTCATGAGGAACCTCAACGGGATCCCAGACCCTGAGATTCCTCCTCGTGAAGGTAAGGACACGGTCTTGGACCACGTCTATGGCACCCAGAAACCCTCTAGGGAAGTGCAGCTTTGCCCTGGTCTCAGGGGATGAAGAGTGCCAGGGACAAGGTCGAGGGCCAGCTCTCTGAGCTTGCCTCCTCCAGCAGATCCAGCTCCGGTAACAAGCTCCTCCCTCCTCGAGTCCATCAGAGGAGGTACTTTGAGATCCTTGAGGAGTCTTGTTTGGGTCTTCCGATTCATTACTCCGTGGAAGAACTCACCGGGGGAGTTCCTCTAGAGAGACTCTCCAACTGGCACGTGTCCTACTCAGCTACTGAGATCCTAAGCCAGGAGAAGGTCGCTAAGTGTGCCATGCAGGCAACTTCGTAGCTTGACATCTGGCTGGGGTCTCTGGGCATCCTGGTGTGGTCTGAGGACCTCTCCAAAGAAAGCACCAGGAAGGCACTGGAGACTTTCTTGCTCTCAGGCACACGGACCATTGAGTTTCTGGCCCACCAAGTCTCGAGCTTGTGGGCCAATACGATTCTCAAACTACGGGACGTTGTGGCTGAGAGGTTCCACCAGAAGGTTCCCAGTTCTGAGGTTAGCAGGCTCAGACACTCTTCCGTGTTCGGTAAGAGTTTGTTTGAGCTGAGAGGTGGAGGAAGTCCAACCAGGATTCCCTCATCCATAGGGCCCTGATATCGAGGCCCTACAAACCTCCAGCTGCTCAACAGCCCCGTCCAGCTAAGGAAACGAAGAAGACCACTACAGCGAAGCCCAAGGTGTCTAAGCCCTTTCCTGCCAAGAGCAGGAGCAAGAAGTCCTCTAGGGGAGGCAAGAACCCTAGAGGTAACGGCCGAGGCCGTAAACGCTAGGGTTGGCAGTCCCCATGCATGTCCACCAGTGGGGGCATGCCTACAAAGTTGCGCGACAAGGTGGCAGCAACTCGGGGCAGATACCTGGACGATTTCCGTGATCGCTCAGGGTTATCGCGTCCCGTTCACAGCGCCTCTACCTCCCCTGACAGCGAATCCAGTGTCGTTAGAGCTCTCTTGCCATGGGATCGGCAAGAGGGCAAGGCCTTTTGGGCAGAAGTCCAGACCATGTTGAAGAAGGACGCTCTCCAGGAGGTTGTAGACGGGTCCCCAGACTTCTACAGTCGACTCTTTCTTGTGAGAAAGGCATCTAGAGGCTGGAGACCAGTCATCGACCTCTCAACCCTGAACGGGTTTGTCAAGCAGACTCCGTTCAGTATGGTGACGGCAGACACAGTCAGACTCGCAGTGAGACCACAAGACTTCATGTGTACGCTGGACCTGAAGGACGCGTACTTCCAGATCCCAGTCCATCCGTCTTCAAGGAAGTACCTAAGATTTTGCCTAGACAACAAGATCTACCAGTTCAAGGTGCTGTGTTTCGGTCTCACCACAGCCCCTCAGGTGTTCACCAGAGTGTTCACCCTCATCTCTTCGTGGGCTCACAGGATCGGCATCAGTCTCCTTCGTTATCTGGACGACTGGCTGATCCTAGCGGACTCGGAGGCAACCCTTCTTCGTCACCGAGACAAGCTCCTCGAAGTTTGCCAGGATCTAGGGAACATGGTAAATCTCGAGAAGTCCTCTCTGCAGCCATCTCAGAAACTGGTATATCTAGGCATGGTTATAGACACCAATCTCCACAAAGCCTTCCCATCAGACGACAGGATAGCAAGGCTGAGGAAGGTCGCGAGGCCTTTCCTCAATCGAGAAGAACTCCCAGCCCAATCGTGGCTATGTCTCCTCGGCCACCTCTCCTCCCTGGCCCGTCTCGTTCCTAACGGTCGCCTCAGAATGAGATCCCTCCAGTGGCGACTCAAGTCCCGCTGGAATCAAGGTCACGATTCCCCGGACACTTTGATCCCTATGGGTCCTGCAGAACAGACGGACCTCCAATGGTGGGTGGCGGACGAGAACCTACGAAAGGGAGTGGATCTTCTCGTCCTTCCCCCGTATTTGATGTTGTTCTCGGACGCATCAAAGAAAAGGTGGGGGGCCCACGTTCTGAACCACAGGACCTCAGGCCTGTGGTCAGAATTATAAAAGTACCTTTACATAAAACTGCTAGAAATGAAGGCCGTGTTCCTGGCACTTCAGAATGCCTTCCAACAACGGTGGGACAACGTCGATGTGTACGCCTTTCCCCCGTTCTGTCTGATGAGAAGGGTGCTCAACAAGACCAGAATATCGGTCAATCTTTCAATGTCCCTGATAGCTCCGCTATTGCATCATGCGGAATGGTTCCCGGACCTTCTGCAACTACTCATGGAGGTTCCGAGAGAACCCTCCACGTCACGAGCTACTCAAACAACCACACGCCATTATCTTCCACAAAGCCATAGCTTCGCTACGACTTCACGCCTGGAGACTATCCAGCATCTCCTCACAAAGAGAGGATTTTTGCAACAAGTTGCGAACAGGATGTCTGGTCACCCGCGCAAGTCATTCACAGGGGTCTACCAGGCAAAGAGAAAAGTCTTCTGTGGTTGGTGTCGTGGAAGGGGTATCTCTCCACTCGATGCCACTATTCCAGCAATAGCGGAGTTCCTCGTGTATTTGCGGGAGGAAATGCGCCTTTCAGTCTCGGCAGTGAAAGGCTATCGCTCAGCCTTAAGTCTTGCCTTCAGGCTTAAATAAATGGACATTTCTTCCTCGCTGGAACTTTCCCTTCTCATACGGAGTTATGAACTTACCTGCCCTCAGTCGGAAGTGAGACCTCCTCCATGGAACGTGGTTCGAGTTCTCAGGTCTCTGAAGAGACCTCCCTACGAACCATTACGCCAGGCTTCAGATCGCCAACTTACCTGGAAGACGGTTTTCCTGCTAGCGTTGGCCTCGGCCAAGCGAGTCAGTGAACTACATGGTCTCTCGTACGCCATCGCCCATTCAAGGGGATGGGGGGAGGTAACGTTCAGCTTCGTCCCTGAGTTTGTTGCCAAGACTCAGAATCCTGGAGTGCCGGACCCTAGGTTCGACTCTTTCCAGGTTTCGAGTCTCCGTTCTGTAACAGATGACCTAGACCATCTCCTACTGTGCCCAGTGAGGAGTCTGAGGTTGTATCTTAAGAGAACAGCTGCAATTCGTCCCCAGGTGCGAGCCCTGTTCGTGAGCACCGGGAAGACGAAGAGGAGGGTCACCAGGAATACCATCTCGGCCTGGATTGGCAAGGTGATACACCTGGCCTTGAATCCTGACCCTCCTCCGTCACGTCGCCCTAGAGCGCATGATGTCAGGGGCATAGCTACGTCCCTGGCCTTCAAGAAAAATTATTCAGTGACGCAGGTCCTTCAAGCTGGAGTGTGGAAGCGTCAGACCCCCTTCACGGCCCACTACCTGCAAGACGTGACACACAAGAGGCTTGATACGTTCTCTATCGGCCCTGTGGTGGCTGCACAACAGCTGGCCTAACCTCAGGCTCCTTAATGGACAAGTAGCAGAAGGTTGAGGGCATTGTTACCCGGTTTTAGTCTGCGTGAATGAAAAGATCTATCTGGCCATTATTCTTTTCTTCATCCTCTCCTCCCTTGGAGAAAGCAGCATCCTGAGTTCTCTGCACAGCTGACCTCGAACCTCTGCAGGTAAGCCATGCTCCCTTGTGTTCCTAGTATTAAATGTAATACTGTCATGTCCCCATACCCTGACGAGGTGGTATTGGGAGAGTCCTAGCCTAGATTTCCATCTGAAGAACTCCAGGTCAACTTCCTAGGACGAGTCACTTCTCACCTTCACACACAGCTTATGTAGGCCGCAGCAGTTTCACTGCATGCCAGCGAGGAGCAGGGACCCCTTATTTCTTGAGTACTTACACACTCGAATTTGGGGTCCCCGGGCAAGCCAAAGCCAGTATGGCAGGGACTTACCTCCCTTCCTAAGGGTTGAGTCACCCCATGTAAATAGCGTGGTTTGTATTTCAGTTACGGAACAAATGACAAATTCGTAGATAATTTGTATTTTTCCTAACTATACAAACCTTAGCTATTTACACATATGTGCCCGCCAGCCCTGTCCCCTGGGATAAGTCCTACCTCTAAGCAAAGTGAAGCATTCACCGGTGTGTGTGTGGGTGGGGGGTGGGGGTGGGGGGTGGGGGGGCTAGCTACCCCTCCCTACCCCCCGCTAACTAGCGGCGGGTTAGTAAACCCTCGTTAAAACTTTTACGGCTCGTCATTCAGCTACGCCGAAGTAATTACCCCATGTAAATAGCTAAGGTTTGTATAGTTAGGAAAAATACAAATTATCTACAAATTTGTCATGTTGACTGTCAAATGTATTTTTAAGAGGTTACAAACTGACTATACTAGTGGTAATGCAGTAAGTATCTGTTCCACATGACAAATAAGAATTGGATTTAAACCCCTCAATAAAAAAAAATGTTCCTTGAACACAAACCTTTGTTCTTTAAATAGGAGATTGATTCAAATGCAGCTGGAACTCCATCATTTAGTTTTTCATGTGTTTGTAGTTACTGGCTGGTAACGGGGAAGTGCTGCCCCCTTACCGGTACAGTGAATAGTAGCTTTGAATCTGGCTGTCGACTAAAACAGACATGCTGTTGGCACTCGTTAAAACTTAGCTTTTACTATCTTTTTTTTTCAGAAGTGAATGTGTTTGCCTGATGCCGAAGGCAGACATGTGGACCTGCCTGAGAATGTTGAGTAAATGTGGCATTTTCCTGAGTGGAAGATAGGTGGATCATTATTCTTTTTGCCTTTCATGCAAGGGGCACGTATACAGTTTAGATTCCCCCAATAGGAATAAAATGAGTGGTCACCCTCCTCTAAAGCGAATCCTTGATAGTGTTAAAGAATGGATGATAATTACATGAGAACAAAACTGAGTTTATGGTGGTGGGAAAGAGAAACACAGTGAGAAGCTTGGGTGATATTCAAATAAACAAATACTTTAATGACTCAGCGCCAATATCTAGTAAAGTTTGTGATCTAGACGAATTTCCTGACTGCAACTTACCTCAATTCCCAAATAAGTAATGTAGTAAAAACTGCTGGTTATCATCTAAGAAATATTGATTTTTATAAAAAGTACCTGGATGAATGTTCCGTAAAGAAACTTGTGATAAACTGTCTCATTACCAAAATCGACTACTGTAACTCCATCTACTACAATCTACCAAAAGTACAACTTAAGAAATTACAAAACATAATAAACAGAGGAGCAAGACTGATAAAAGGTGTCCCACCCAGAGAAACGATCACTCCTACACTAATTGATCTACATTGACTGCCGATTAAAGCAAGAATTGAATTTTAAAATATGTACAATAACCCACCAAGTTATCAGAACCGGTCATTCAAAATATCTAAGAATTGCTACATATTGTGCAACCAACAAATCGTCCTAACACGAGAATAGTTACTGATGGTTTCACACTACAGTCATACCTCTCTTCACAAGAGAATATGCTTACAAAATTATCATGCTGCAATACGAGATGCAAATATTTTTCGAATCACATTACGAAAAATGTTTCATGATAAGAAGAGAGATTTGTCAGCCAGGTCGAGAATAAAATAGTCACCCATTAAAAGATTTGAAGAAAACTTGTTTACTCGATAGAAGAGTAACTATAATAGTACAGTACTGTCCTACCTTTCTTCACAAAAGAATCTGCTTATGAAATATTCACGCTGCGAAATGAGATGCGAAGATTTTTCTGACTCACATTGCGATAAATGTTTCATGATAAGAAAAGAGATTTGCCAGCTAGGCCATGAATCGAATATTCACCCATTAAAAAAAATATGAAGAAAACAGGTTCACGCAATAGAAAGTGTATCTCTATTTTAAGGGTAACTATAATAGTACAGTCCATATAGTTCTGTATATTTTGTATATGTACAGTATTTTACTGTATGTATTATATTGTATTTTTTTCCTTTATTATTGCATTATGTTTCAATAACTACTTAATTTACAGTTGTTCCGTAACCGAAATACAAACCACGCTATTTACATAGGGTTTACTTTCGGCATAGCTGAAATTGACGAGCCATTAGATTTTAACGAGGGTTTACTACCCCCGCGCTAGTTAGCAGGGGTAGGGGAGGGGTAGCTTGCTACCCCTCCCCCCTCACACACTGGTGAAATGTCTCACTTCACTTTTGGCTCGGACGATGTACAGACGTGTCTGTCTTCGTCCTCGCTTGGCAGCCATTTTATGTTATGTCTTTACTTAATCACTTACTTTTCTTATACTCTATATATATGTAAACATATTTTCATGTTCATGTTTATGTATATATTTGAGTATAGAAATCAGGAAGTTTTTCAGAATTCGTGCTCGTGTGTGTAGTGTACGATTCTCCGTGGAGCCGCGGCAGTTAGGCCACCACGGTGTAATTTCATGGGTCGCGATCGAGTTTGACTACTGTCTCTCTCTCTCTCTCTCTTTCTCTCTTGAGGTCGTTCACCCTTTACTACGTTTTACTACGTCCTCGGTGCCTTCCTTCCCGTGTCGGGGGGGTTGCTACGCCGTACTTTGATCTCAATTAGTTTATGAATCTAATTGTATTTGTTAACTTTTCAGCTTTTGTAGAACACTTCCTTTCGGGGTTTTTGTTCTTTCTTTAGTGAACATTCATTTGTGAATTACATAATTATATTGTTATAATTCTACAGCTCTCCTTCCGTGAGTGTAAGTAGAGTTGGGGCACGTGCCTGTTGTGTAATTCTTGTGTTCTTTTCCCGCGGGATTCCTCTTCGGAGTCTTCCCGGGGGAATGAATGTTAACTAATTACTTTTTATTTATTTATTTTTTTTTTTACAGTTAACGTTCTAGCTTCGTTTGTATAATGTGACAACAAGTGAATTGTCTTGTGGGGGCCTGGGGAGTCTGCTGTTGCTGCCTCCCTTCTGTACTTCGTCAGGGGCGTGTCTCCTTCTCCTGGAAGTGCTCCCGTGCGCCTGACAGCTCTTCAGTTCATCTTTGAACTCTCAGGAGGCTCGCCTCCTTGGGTGGGTACTTCCCTTCCGAGGGAAGGTTCCCTGTCCAGGCTTGATTTTTTCTCTTCGGGGGGAACTCCTCTTGCCTTTATTTGTTCCTGGTCCTCCGACGGTTATGCTCTTGGTGCTGAGTGACCGCTTTTGTAACCTTGCTCTAGCGGACCATGGAATTCGTGCGACTATGCTCTTGGTGCTGAGCGGTCGCACCAGCAGTTACGCTCAAGGGGCTGAGCAACTGCAGGAGCCCCTCTTCGGAGGATTACTCTCTTTAGGTCACTTGCTGACCTGTCTCTTCTACTAAGTGTTCCTCTCTCGTTCACGAGGGAGGGCACTCATAGAGACTCCTCTTGGAAGGACTCATATGCTGTTGTTGCTGAAGGCTCAGTCCCCTTCGGGCCTTCGGGGGGCTTCCGAGCCCTACGGTCTCTCCTGTGAGTGCTTCTTCCCCGGGGGGAGTGCGCCACAGAGACTCCTCTTCGGAGGCCTCCGTCTGCTGTTGTTGCTGAAGGCTCAGTCCCCTTCGGGGGGCAGCTGAGCCCTACGGTCTCTCCTGCGAGTGCTTCCCCCCCCGGGGGGGGGGAGTTCACCACAGAGACTCCTCTTTGGAGGACTCCGTCTGCTGTTGTTGCTGAAGGCTCAGTTCCCTTTGGGGGGCAGTCGAGCCCTATGGTCTCTCCTGCGAGTGTTCTTCCCCGGGGGGGAGTTCACCACAGAGACTCCTCTTAGGAGGACTCCGTCTGCTGTTGTTGCTGTTGTTGCTGAGGGCTCAGTTCCTTTCGGGGACAGCTGATGCCAACGGTCTCTCCTGCCAGTGACTCTTCCCCTCGGGGGAGTTCACGATCAGAGACTCCTCTTCGGAGGTCGGAGGGTGTTGCGCCTGTCCGAGGTCTTCATCTTCATTCGACGTTCTCCGCAGAGGTCCCTCCTCGACGAGTTCCGACCGTTGCAGCCGCCCTACTCCTGCCAGACCTTCTAGTCTTCATCTCCGTTCCTGGACGCAGATGCGCAGTGGGCGCCTACACACCCCGTTTCGACGGGCACCAGTCCCTTCGGGGCTAAGGGGCTTATTCCACAGTGTGGGTAAGTCCCTTAAGTGCCAGGTTTTTCCTGCGCGCCTACAATCTCCTGAGCGCCCGCGCGCAGTAGCGCTCTAGCGCTCCCCTGCTGTGGTCCACGATCTCCGGTAGTTGAGTCTCACGGTAGATCTTCCTGCACGCCTTCGCTCACCTGTGCTTCTGACCTTCTGTGCGCCAGCTCTCTTCAGCTCGCCAACGCACATCTGCCCGCCCTTTCCTGCTACGCGTCATGGGCGCCAACGGTCTACGGTCGCCTGCTTGCCAGCGCGCATCGGCGCTCCCCTTCCTGATGCATCTGAGCGCCTTCTGTTTGGCGCGTTGCGCGCCAACATTCGCCCCCTCGCCCACGATCTTCCAGATCTGGGCTCAGGCAAGAAGATCTCCTTCGCCTCCTACGCGCCCGCGCGATTCTTCGCCTGCGCGCAAGCGTTTTACGCGCTACCGCTCGCCAACGCTTGCCAACACGCCATCGCTTGCCAACGCGCCAACGTTTGCCTATGCGCCTTCACTCACCTACGGGCCATCGCTCGTCAGCGCGCCATCGCCTGCTTTCGTGCCAGTGGTCTCCCGATCGCCTGCGCTCGCCCTCTCGACCTCGCGCCTGCGTGCCAATGCGCATGCGCGCCCGCACACCTATGCGCATGCACGGCCGCACGCCCGCCCTCATGCGCACATGCTCATCCAGGTTTGCCCGCGTGCGAACCAACGGTTTTCCATCGAGCGAGCGCCAGCGCAGTTCCTACCAGTGAGCCATCGCTCGCCAACGCGCCGTTGCTCTCTTACGCGCCATCGCTCGCCTTCACACCATCGGATTCCGACCGACAGCTCTCGCCCTTCCAACCACGCTCGCCCCCACCTACGCTCCCTCGCGCACTTTCGACTGCGCGCCCACGTGCCTGCGCGTCCACATGCATGCGTGCCCACGCACGGACGCACCCAAGTTCGCTCGCGCGAACCACCGATTTACCATGCGAGCGCCAGGGCGTTTTCGTCCGCGATTCCCGTGGGGTTTTCGCAACACGGTCAACCTGGCGAGTTCTGGAGCGCGTTCTGCCAGTCCACGATCTTCGCCTCGTAAACGCAGAGCATGGCACGAGCGAGAGCAGGAAGAATCTTTAGGGAGGTCTGAACTACATTCTTCTCCTTTTCAGAACCTGGTTTAGCCCTTCCTCTCCACCATTCCGTGGAAGAGGCTTACCAGGGAGTTTCTCTCAAGAAATTCTCCGCCCGGCAGGGGGTGACTGGTCTAGCCCTTCCTCTTCACCATTCCGTGGAAGGGACTTACCAGGCATTTCTCTCTCCGACTGCGACCCGAGGTTGTGTTCAAGGGAGCTCCAGGAAGATCATGGGAACTTTCCTTTTCTCGGGCACAGGCTCCATTGCGTTCCGTCGCCAAGTTTCGAACTTGCGGACAAACTCGATGTTATAGCATCTAGTGCAGTGATCGAGGGCTTCCTCTCGGAAGTCCCATCAGAGGATGTCGGCAACTCAGACACTCTTCCATCCTTGGGAAGAGCTTGTTTGAGCCTAAGGACGGGGAATTGGACAGCTGGTGTGGAGGAGGTCGAAGCTCGATTCACTCCTCCAAAAGGCACTTACTTCCAGACCCGGCAAGCCTCCGACGCCTCATCATACAACCTCGTCAGCCTAGGTCATCAGCACTGGCTCCGGCAGCTAAGACAAGGTGTACAATAGCAGCCCCCTCCTGTCAGGGACAGGTAGGACGGGAAGTCCTCCCGGGGACGCAATAATCCTAGAGGGAGCGGCCGAGTTCGCGAACTCTAGGTTTCGCAGCCCCCTGCAGGTTTCCCGCTGGGGGGATGCCTAAGGTTACTCTTTCAGATAACAGCATCCTGGTGCCGATCCCTGCACGATCTCCGTGATCAGCCAAGGATGTCGCTCCTCGCTCTTTACATCTCTATCTCCACTGACAGCGAATTCAGTGTCGCTGAGCTTCTATGCCATGGGATAGGCAAGGGGTTAGCCCTTCGGGCAGAAGGGCCTTTCTCTAGAAGAATGCCCTCCAAAGGGTCGTTATCGGCTTTCCCCCGGCTTCTTCAGTCGCTCCTTTCTTGTAAGCAAAGCATCTGAGACGGAAGTCCTGTCATCGACCACTCAGCTCTGATCAAGTTTGTCGAACAAACTTCGTTCAGCGTGGAACAGCTGAATCGATCAGGCTTGTAGCGAGACCACAATACTCCAGATGCCCTGGATCGGAAGGACGGGTATTTCCAGGTTCCTTTCCATCCGTCTTCCAGGAAGCACTTGGAACTCAGCCTAGACAACAGATATACCAGGTCAAGTTGCTGTGTTGCGTTCCTGCTACAGCATCGCGGGTTTTCACCAGAGGACTCGCCCTGATATTCTCACGGCCACTCAGGAGCAGGCTTCCGCCTCCTTCGCCTCCTTCGCTTTCTGGAGGACTGGTTAACACCGGTAGTCTCGGAATCGTCCTTCTTCGACAACGAGACAAGCTCCCGGGACTTTACCAAGATCTAGGGATCATGGTAAGTCGTGAGAAGCCTTCTCTGCTGCTACCTCAACATCAGGGATATCTAGCCATGATATTGACTCCTTCTCCAAGCCTTCCCATCAGTTGACTGTGCCAAGGCTGAGGAGAGTCCCAGTACCTTTCCTCAGAAGGAGAGCTCTCTCCCTATCTTGGTTACGTTTCCTAGGTCCCCTTTCCTCCTTGCCCCATCTAGGTTCCGAACGGTCGCCTCAGGATAGGTTCCCTGTTAGGCGGCCCAAGTTCCGGTGGAATCAAAGCAATGATTAACCAGACTTTCTGGTCCCTATGGGACCAGCGGAATGATTAGACTTGCAATAGGGGTTGGCCTACGGAAACCTCTTTCAAGGGAGTGGATCTTCTCGTCCTTCCTCCGCATTTGATGCTGTTCTCGGGCTCGTCCAAAGGGGGGGGGGGGGGGGGCATGTTCTGGTTCAGACCGATGGTCAGCACCTGAAGGGTACCTCCACTTCGTTCAGCTAGGATTAAAGGCCGTAGTCTGGCCCTTCAACAGATCCAGCAGATCCTGCCGACTACGGTTCTGGCGTGTTTTAACTAGCAGGGAGGTACATTTTCATACATTCCCATCTTGCAGTAGAGATACTGAGATGAACCGAGTTCCTCTCAATACCTCTATCGGCTCGCTCATTCCGGGCAGAGGAATGTTCTCTCCGGCAATCTGAGCAGAGACTCACAGATAGAGTGTACCTGGGGGTTTTTGGCCTCTAGTAACCAGCTAAGTCCTGGCCTGGGGGACCTGATCACGACAGCCTGGAACTTCGAGCTGCCGCTGTACTACCCCCCCAGTCTCAGACCCCAAGACTCTTTGGCAAGATGCCTTCCTGTGACGGTGGGACAGCATCGACGCCTACGTCTTCCCACCATTTTTGTCTGTTGAGAAGGGGTCTCAACGAGACCAGATTGTCGGTTAACCTACCGATAACCTTGAGAGCTCCGCTGCGACTTTACGCAGAACGGTTTCCGGACCTTCTGCATCCCCTGGCGGAACTCCCGGGAGAGCTTCTTCCACGACACAGGCTACTCAAACGACCACACTGCAACATCTATCACAAGCCATAGCATCGTTTCGGCTTCACGCCTGGAGACTATACGACACCTCCTCACAAGAGGCACCCTGCAACAGTTGCGGAGCGTAGGTCGCGTCACCTGCGATAGTCATCCGCAGGGGTCTACCAGGCGAAGTGGAGAGTCTTCTGTGGTTGGTGTCGTGGGAGAGGTACCTCTCCCCTTGATGCCTCTACTCCAGCAATAACGGAGTTATTGTTTATCGGCGGGAGGAAACTCATTTTCTGCTCTCGGCAGTGAAGCCTATCGCTCAGCCTTTCCCTGGCCTTCAGGCTGGGAGGAATAGACTTTTTCCTCCCCGCTGGATCTTTCTTCGCTCGTGCGAACTACGAACGTACCTGCCCCCAGTCGGAGTGAGACCTCCTCCATGGAGCATGGTTCGGGCGAACCATTATATCAGGCCTCTAATCGTCGCCCGGCTTGGAAGACGGTGCTCCTGCTCGCTCTGGCCTCGGCCAAGTGTGTAAGCAATCTTCATGGTCTCGTACGACTCCGCCCTTTCAAGAGGATAGGGGGAGGTAACATTCAGGTTCGTTCCTGAGTTGTTTTCTAGACTCAGAATCTTGGAGTCCCGGACCTTCGGTTCGACTCCTTCAAGATTTCGAGTCTCCGTTCTGTAACAGATGACCCAGACCTTCTCCTACTTGCCAGTAAGGAACCGAGGGGTTATCTTTAAGAACAGCTGCAGTTTGTCCTCACGTGCTAGCCCAGACTGGGAGCACAGGAAGGACGCAGGGGAGGGTCACCAAGTATGCCTTTTCAGCCCGGATTCAAGGGCATTCATCTCGACCTGAATCCAGACCCTCCCCCGTCACGTCGCCCTATAGTCCACGATGTCGGATACATCGCAACGTCCCTGGCCTTCAAGAGGGACTACTCTGTGACGCAGGTGCTACAAGCTGGAGTCTGGAAGCGTCTAGCGACCTTCGCAGCCCACTTCCTGCAGGACGTAACCCACAGGGGTATCGATACGTTTCTATCGCCCTGTGATGGCTACACAACAGCTGGTCTAACCTCAGGCTCCTTTTTGGACAGGTAGCAGAAGGTTGAGGGCATTGTTACCAGGTTTTAGACTGCATGAACGGAAGAAGTATGTCTGGCCCTTACTTCTTTCTTCATCCTCCCCTCTCCTGGGGAAAGCAGCATCCTGGTCTCTGCATAGCTGACCTCAAACCTCTGCAGGTAAACCATGCTTCCTTGTGTTCCGAGTATTGAGATAATACTGTCGCGCCCCCCCATACCCTGACGAGGTGGTATTGGGAAAGTCCTAACCCAGAGTTCCGTCTAAGAACTCCAGGTCAACTGCCTAGGACAAGTCACACTTTCTTCCTTTACACACAAGCTTATGTAGGCCACACGTTTCCTTGCGGAGCAAGGAACTTGTGAGGTGCAGGGACTCCTTTTCTCGATTGCGACTCACTCGGATTCTGAGTCCCCGGGTAAGGCAAAGCCAGTATGGCTGGGGACTTTCCACCCTTCCTAAGGGGTATGTCACCCTATGTAAATAGCGTGGTTTGTATTTCGGTTAAGGAACAAATGACAAATTCGGAGATAATTTGTATTTTTCCTAACCATACAAACCTTAGCTATTTACACATATTTGCCCACCAGCCCTGTCCCCCAAGTCAAGTCTTACCTCTAAGTGAAATGAGACATTTCACTGGTGTGTGAGGGGGGGAGGGGTAGCAAGCTACACCTCCCCTACCCCTGCTAACTAACGCGGGGGTAGTAAACCCTCGTTAAAATCTAATGGCTCGTCAATTTCAGCTACGCCGAAAGTAAACCCTATGTAAAAAGCTAAGGTTTGTATGGTTAGGAAAAATACAAATTATCTCCAAATTTGTCATGTATTAACAGTTAGTTTAGGTATATTGAATGGTTCAAATGTATATGGATGTACAGTATCATTGTGGTTAGTTACTCTAGCTTTATAAAATTTAATGTGGTGTTTTTGTTGGGTTTGAAACGAATTAGAAGATTTACATGTAAAATGTGATTCGTAACACAAAATTTTCACAAAACGAAAGCCACTCCAGAACAAATTAATTTTGTGTTGTGAGGCATTACTGTACTTACGGTACTGTATATTTTGTATATGTACAGAACTTTACTGTGTGCATTGTATTATTTTCCATTTCTTATTGCATTATGTTCTAATATCTACTTAATTTACAGGTATTAACAGTTAGTTTAGGTATACTGAATGGTTCAAATGTATTTGGCTGCACAGTATCATTGTGGTTATACTGTAGATTCATTATAAGATTTAATGTGTTGTTTTTGTAGGGTTTGTAAAGAATAAGGTGATTTACATGTAAAATGTGATTCCTAACATGAAATTTCCACGAAACAAAAGCCACTCCAGAACAAATTTATTTTGTGTTGTGAGGCATTACTGTATCAGAACCTAGAAACATGTCTACTGTAGGCTCTAGAGCCTTTAAATATGGGGCCCCAAGACATCCGAATAATTGAAGATATTAAGGCTTTCAAGAGGAAAATGAAGACCTTATTATGTGAGTGTTTTGACAGTGACCATCAAACAGTAAGCGAACAATACGCATTGTGAAATGTTAAATGCTCCCGAATGAACATCATAATACAAATGTGGAGGTCCTGTAGTGAGTAGGGTTCCCCTGCTATACAGAACTAGATAAGCAGCCCTTAACAGTGGAAAGACTCGCTTGTTTCCCATAGTGTTACAATCTTAAAATCATTACAGGTTTTTTTGATAATCAATGCTTCCAACAACCACCATTGAAATATGGGAAATATAAAAAGAAACTCACGAAAAAACACAACACGTTTATTCACAAACTTATAAAAAAAATTAATATTACTTCTTTGGTTACTTTAACTGACAAATCAAATCAATCAAAACACCAATAGAAAAGGGGAACAGTCAGTACGGTAGAAATACTTGAGGAATAGTTTTCTGCAACTGCTGAGATGATACTGGTACGGAGACTTAAGGCTTGAGAACGTCGCAGAAGGGCGACTGAAGTTCAGATGAAACTGGCACAATGACCGGATTCAAAGACGTCACAGAAAGGGTGGCATCGAGATGGGACATCAGAGGTCTTCTTCCAAGAATTCGATGATAGTGTTGAACTAAGGCAGGCTACCAGGCAGTGTTGGCTACTTCTCGTCACTAGCAGGGAGGGCAGGCTGCTTCAATTTGTCTCTTCTTGGCCATAACAGGATTTTGGAGATAGGCTTTTATTGTCTGAAGGGAAGGTTAGAATCTGGCTCTATCAGACTTTGGGTCTTCTCTGTTTCTTATCTTGTTAGGACTTGGATCTCATCTGCTTCGGACATAGTTCCTCTCTTGTCTAATGTCCTGTCCTATCTCCCTTGGACAATCTCTTCTTGAAGTTTATATACCCATGTATGGGTGTAGTTAGTTTAGTGGACAGTGGTCATTTCCATTGAAGGCATTCTTATTAAAAATTCTGCGTCTCTATTGGCTTCCTCAAAAACGCCCATGTCGATCACGCCATGGAGGCTTCTAGAAGAAATTTCTGATGCAATCTGGACCAGGTGTTAAGTCATAACAAAAGGGCAGCACATTTCCTTCCATGATGACCTATTTCATAAACGCGGATATCCCTCAGGCTCGGTTTCTCAAAATATGCTGACTCCACTAATTAAGACTTTGACATCTTGGTCAAAACAGGACAGTCCTCTTATCGTGGCAGGCACTTTCGTCGAGGCTCGGTTTACTTCTAAAATGCTGACGACGGTGAAGTGATGACAGGTTTGTTTGTCGAATCTCTTCTCGCTGCTCACACTTTGGGGAAAGATTTTTTGTTTTAAAACATATCCTTTAAAAGTGTTGTATCTACCCATGACACCTAGCAAAACAGGTGAGCCTCCCCCTCGAGAGGATCCTGTTAATGATAATTTATTAACATTGACAACACTATGCTATGCCTTTGGACTTCCCTTGGACCAAAGGAAACTCCATCTAAAGAAAGGCTAACTTTAGTGCTTAATCTTGCTAAGGGGATTTAGATAACACGATTTTGACCTTCAGCCAAAACTCAAGCGGCCAGCTAACATTCCACCTTTGAGTCAGGCTTCAGTGTTTGTCCTGCATCCTACAGGGTCAATGAGGGCCTCTGTATCAGAAGGAACTAACTCTTCCCACAAAAGGTGTCGTAGCCTTCCAACTGTGATGGGTATGCTTGCTCTCTCGCAAGTCTCTAGAGCAGCGAGTGTTCTCGTGAGCAATACGTCTGAGAGGTCAAAATGTCTGGACACAGACATTGTGTACTGATTGTTTACTGATAAACATGGGGTTTTATGGGTGCTTTTGGCCCTGACAAAGTCGAAAGAATTTGCCTCCCCAGAGCATGTTGGTGATATACACTAATCAGATATGCACTACATCAGCACACTTACCGTTAACACGCACACTGGATATCAAGAATATCAAGACTAGCCTTTGGTCTTGCACTTGTCTATGCACAACAACAGATGGGCATAATACTGCTGCACATAGTTTTGAGAAAATGAGCGATTCTATGGATACACATGCTCTACTTTCAGCTCGTTCTCCAGTAAGAGAGGTAACTTATTCCCAATTGTGGGAGCGAATTCAAAGGCTAAGTGCTTTTTTCAGAATCACTTGCCTTGGTGACAATGAATAAACACTATAGATATTTGTGCAAGTAAATTAGCGATGCACACTTTCTCATCCCCTTCCTAGATGGACAAAGGATAGTTGTTAAAGACGTTCATCATGGCAATGCATGCTCTCCTCTTCCCTGGATGAAGGATGTAATAGAATTTGAAAGCAAGCATCCTTCTGGTTGATTATGGTCAGATGAAATCCATGAGTTTGATTGCTTGCCTGACTGTAGCTGCGGTCTCCATGTTGAACAAGGTTTAGAGGACAAATTCGGTCTAGGCTGAGGGGTTGATGACTGGTCTCCAGCTTCCAGACACCTCAACAAGAAAGAGTCTATTAAAGAAGCCTGGGGATCTGACGTCTACTTCCCAGAGAGCGCTCGCCTCAAGCATGGCATGGACTTCCACCTGGAGGGCGAGGTGTTTGGGTGAACCTTGGTGATACAATGATAATGTCACTAATGGATGATTCAGAGGAGGGAGAGAGATGATTAATGGGAGGAGGTACCCAGAACGAAGAATCTCGACTGTCCATTTCTCTGCCGCATGGTACCACAGATGGTATTATGGGATGATTCCCCCCTCCTCACTTCAGGTCGTCATCCTTTGCCCTTTCCTTCTCCCAAGAGCTTTCAGCGAGGCTTAAAGGGCTGACCTGTTCCACATCTAAGGACGGAGGTAGGGCAAGTGTCCCTTCTGAGGTTGCGACGATGGCACTGCCGCTCTAGCCTGACCAGAAGAGGAGGATTCTTGAGGCTACCGAAAGAATACTGTGCGCTGGAGAAGCGAGTCCCGGCTATCCATGCTCCATCGCTCTGTTGTGGCATCCACATCCTCAGAAAGGAACATTGTAAGACTTTTGAGGGAGACTTTTCCAAATTCCAACTCTTGTTGATGGCCTATGCTCCTTATGAATCTCGTGTGTAAGGTGTCTTGGCATTTGAGGATCGAGTAGGACCTCTGGGTCATTGGTTGCATTAGGAATTGAATGGCTCTTGTGCCCTTAAGCACCACATCCCTCATGTTTTGTTTCTTGTCAAGATCTGCGAGATCTTCATTGTTGGCTAAATAGCCAACTGCTCCGGATCAGTGGTCCAAATAAGGTGCCACTTGGAATGAGCCTAGCTCTAGCCTCCATAGAAGAGGCTTCTGCTACCGAGAATGATAATGAAGACGAGGCCAGTCGATCTGCCAAGACTCATGGTGTCAACTTCGCTACTTCAGGTTCCACCGTTAGAAGCAAAGGAGGGGCTCTTATAGCCCCGATTTTGCTTCCTCTCCCAGACAAATGCTGAAGGAATGAGGCAGGAAGACTACTGCCTCAGATGATTCCTCCTCGCAGAAACCTGTGAGTCAAATTTGTCTAGTGCTCCCGTGGCTAAAATAGACCACACAAGTTCCAAACGAGGCTTAGAGCTACCTGGAGCCTGACAAAGATGGTCAATGGCCGCCTTTTTACCCTTTGGGGGAGAAGAGGGGTTCATCCCCCAGGCGTTCCGGGTACATTGGAAAACCTGGATAAAGGTGGAGTCAAGAAACAGTTTTTTAAGATCATTTTGAGCATTTGGGGATCGTTCGCCTTGCAAAGATCGTAAATTCAGAGAAGATCCTGCCTTTGGAGAAGTGATAGATAATCGTGATTGTCGACCCTCATCTCGTGAAGAACGGGAACGACGAGCAGCCTTCTTGATACGTATATGTGGGGAAGGAGCTCTTAACTCGTGCGCCTCTGCAAACTGGTTGGAGAAGTCACCCTTTTCTGGAAAACTTATCAGGGAAGCTCAGGGATCAGAGAGACATATGGGAATGTCCCATAGGGATAAAAGTTCATTCTTGAAGATATGCTGAAATGACAGAAGCCTAGCTTAGAAATGAAAATTTCAGGTCATAGGAGGTGGATTGGAGTCGATACTCTTGCTCCTCCTCAGGTCTGAGTGTTCTGACATCTCAGGATTTTAAACCAGCCAGTTTGCCCATACTGTAGGAGCTTCCCACACCCCAAAAAATATATTTATTAAAGGATGAAGGTTTGTAGTATCAAAAAAACAAATCACAAATTTTTTAAAACAATTTGTATTTTTCCTAACTATGCAAACTGCATCCTTCAAGTCATACTTCCTGCCTTATCCATCCTACACAAGACCTAGATGAAGGTCAAAGTAGTTACTCGGTGAGCTGGCAGGGGGACGGGGCTTTCCCCGCCACCCACCAGTAACTACATACACCTTGTTATAAATTCTAACAGTTTCTGGTGTTACTGAAATCATACTGTTGTCCTATTAAACGGATAAGGTTTGAAAAACTTTTAATGACTAAATATTTAATTTTTTGCTTAAAATGTTTAAATGTTTTTCAAAAAAATTCATTAATCTAAATTCCGAAGTCCTAAGGGCCTTAAAAATATGCATAAATCCTTAGACAGAGACCATATCTTAAAAACTGTCTTCCCCCTTGCCTTAGCAAGGGGTGGAGAGAACTATCTTTGTCCTTTGTTCCTGAATTTTGGCCAAAACTCAAAATCCAGGTGATAATGACATCAGATTTGACTCTTTCACGATCTTGTCTCTTGAAGAGGTAACTTACGACCCGGATGACATGTTACAAAGAGTAGTATGTAAATTTGAAGAGGACACAATATCCTAGTCCAAGAATCTCCAATTTGTTTGTGAGCACTGACCTCTCCAAAAAAAGAAAGTTCCAGAAACACCATTTCTTTCTGGTTGAGAGAAACTATCACGAGAACCTATAAATCCTCAGGGTAAGCATCTCTCAGGGGCCCCCCTCGAGGACATGATATATGTGGACTTTCTGCAACCTAAGTGTTCCACTAAAACCACTCGGTAGCACAAATTCTAAAAGCAAGAATCTGGAAAAGACAAACTACTTTTACGGAACACTACCTTAAAGATTGCACACATAGGTCCTTAAGACACTTTTTCATAGGCCCTATTGTTGAAGCATAACAAATAGTCTAACTTTAAACTCTTATTTGACAAGTAACTGCTCTTATCTCAGGCATTGGTTATTCTTTGCATTATAAGGGTATATAATAAGTATAGTATAAAGGTGAATGGCGATTTTGATCAGACTTGAAGCCCTCACATAAATTCTCCCTAATGCAAGCAAGAATACCTTGTTTTTGTATTGCCTGATACAGTATCTTGATGATGTATTGAATATATTAATACTGTACTATAATACGAAACACTTGATGTTCATATCACTTCACCATGGTAAAGCTCGCTAGAATGAAAGAGCCAGTTGCACTGTCCACAAAAAAATGACTTTGATCTCTTACTGTTACTATAGCTTTATCACAATTTCAACATTGCTGTGTACTGTATAGTATAATACTATATCTATGATTATTGTAAGGTTCTTTACCCAATATTCTGGGCCTATGATATTCTTTGCCAGGTTTTCATTTACTGTATTTTTTAAACCTCTTGGATAACCAGCTCTCCTGCTGCTTTTAATAAATTGCTTGTTGTCAGGAGCTTTACCATATTTCATATTCCCGAAGGGCTATCAAGGGGCTGGCTGGCTAATGCCGTTTTTTAAGGACAGGACTTTGACATTCATATATCGCTTAAAAAGGCGACTTAGGGTATATCCAAACTGCATAGGATTTTTGCCTCTGACCTTTGGTTTTGCGAAACCAGGTTGATTTATCCTGAAAATTAATGTTTTTCAAATTCTATCTCCTCCCTTGATACTTGATATTAAGACCTGGGATTACTACTTTATACAGACCTGATGTAGACCTCCAGTCAAATATTTTTTTTTTCTTTTTCAAAGGTAATTTTTTTGCTAGATATGAATATTTTCATTATGGTTAAAAAAAGTAAACTATTATTCAGGGAAAAAAAGTAAGAAAAAAAAATAAAAAAAAAGGGCTCAATTTGATTTTTATAATGTCCTAAGTTATATACCAAATTTCAATGCTATATCTGTAAAACTAAGGGAGAAGTTAGAATTTTAAGGTCAATATATATATAGTTTTAAGATAGCATTCAAAGTTTTTCTTTTAAATAGACAATATTAAGAAATCATGATTATTTTGAATTTTATGTTCCTTTTTGGATATTAATAAACCAAAGCAATGTTATTTATTATAAATTAATCATAAATGAAGATCCCTTTGCTCAATATCATGCTTCCTTCATCCACAACACTCTCTCTCCTTCACTAACTCTGCTAATATCGCCGATATTACCCCCTTCTGAACTCTTATTAAAGCGACTTTTATTCTTTCTTATGCTAGTGAGATGTTGAAATTGTCTTTTCCTCTTTGACATGAAATTCTTGTTGAAACCAAGAAAAACAGACGTAAAAGTGAGTGAATGTCAGAGGTCAAACTTAAACGTGTACTCTCTCTGAGGTGTGTGCTAGCACTGAAGGGTGTAATCATAACTTCCTGTCTTGTGACTCATGGAATCTGTACAGATGCTATCGCTCACAATTTGTTTTATATTTAAATGTAATAATTATCAAAATTTACAATAACAGAAGAAATACTGCCTTTTCTTGTAGGGATCAATGTTTTTAGCTTATCGAGTTACTTTTACTAATTACCCTGTAAATATAAAAGAAAGAGGAATTTTGACAAAGTATTCTGTATACGCATTCTCCATTGCCATGTGAAGCTCATTGAAATTTTTCAGAATTTTGTGTTTTTCGTCCCATACCCCATATATTGGCTTGCTGGCCGGGCCCCTAAACTCGCTTTAGTTATTACTTATTCTATAGGTCCCTTTGCAATGCTCTCATTACCCTGCTCATTTTCATTCAGAAGAGTTTTTTTAACTATTGTCACAGTCATTCCAGTACTGTATATATTGAATATTAGTTATCTACAGTACATTCATATTTTGGAAAGTATACTTTGCTCCCTTTTGTATCTTTTACATTTCCTCCACCACTCTTCCATCCTTAATATTTTAACTTTTCCCCTCCTCTCTGATGAGATTTAAAGTATATTTTGCCACTTTTTCAACTTTTACATTATTATTTTCACTTTTTAAACATAAAACTTACCCGCTGGTTATATAAGAATGGCTAAAGTCCCTGGACGCCCGGCAGAAAATTCAAAATCTTGCGGCAATCGCAGATATGCCAGGTGTATATTAGCGCCCTTGCGGTAGACAGGCCGAACTAATCCAATCAATTCAGACCTTTTCTGCCGCCATACTGGCTAGAACGATTGAAATTCCCTCGGAACTTACTGTACTTTGATTTGGACGATTTATTTGGTGATGTACACTGTCTTTTTGTTTTGGGCTTTCGTATTAGTGATTTCTCTTTCATATTTTCTTGAAATCTTTATTGTTTTGGGTTTATTTGGTTAGTTTTGACCCTTGTTATTGTTTTGTTCTCTCTCGTAACTTCTCAAAATGGCCGACCCCTACCCTGAATATAGGAAGTGTATTAAAGATTGTCATACTCGCCTTCCTAAGGCTTCTGTTGATCCACATACAATTTGTGTAAAATGTAGGGGTAAATCTTGTACTTTTGGGGATCGGTGTGAAGAATGTTATTCTTTAACCGAAAGTGCGTGGTTAGTTTATGAGCGCTTTACTCAGAAATTAGAGAGACAGGATTAGATGCAGTTCTTCTCGTTCTGTAGAATTACCTGTATCCGATGTCATTGATCCTATTCCTTCCCCCGTAGTGGTAGATCAGGAACCGAAAGAACGTGCGATGAAGGATATGTTGTCCGCTATTCAAGCTTTTGGTGTGAGAGTTGAATCGTTAGCGGCGGACAAAAAGCAAATTACTGTATGTCTGATATTAGTTTACTTAAAAGTTGTCACACAGGCGACCGATCAAGTGTGAAAAGTTCGACTAATGTGTTCAGTGTTGTGGATGGTGCGTCTGCGCGATCCTGTCGTTCGCCTAGCCTAAGACCTCTGTCAAGCTCCCGAACCCATGGGAGAAGTTATGTCGAACGGCGAAAGGGAGCGAAAGGCGTCATCAATCGTGCAGACGTTCCTGCTGTCGTATCACAGGTCGCTCACCCTCACCGCAGGAAAGGTGAGGTTAGTGCTTTATCTCCTTCGGATGAAGGCTCACGTGATGAGGTGTGGCGTCAAACCTCTAGACCACTTAGAGGAAAGCGCATGCGGTGGAACAACGGCGCGATTCCTCCCCGCAACAGCCAGGCTGTAGTCATTGGGATACACCGGAGCGTTTTCGGTCCCTTGACGAGTGTTCGCCTTCGAAACGCTCTGGCGTGGGTTCAGAAATGGATAAAGGTTTGATACAGTCAGATTCAGAGCTGTTACAGTTCATGCTCCGCCGCTTCCATCAGACTGGTGCTCGTCTCCCAAAAGTGGGGAGCGGTTTGGAAGCGATGAGGAAGGCGAATTTGCGTTGGAAGAAGCGGCGCAAATATCACCTCAAGATGATCCCAAATGGTGGTATGTTGTTGGGCATGAAGCAGCAACTCTCGTTGCTTTTGCAGTCTTATCGGCCTGCGGTTGGCAGTGCGGCTGGGCGTCAGTCTTCCGTTTTAGACCCGTTGTCGCACAGGCGGCCTGTTGTCGCCGGTACTGACGCGTTATCGCACAGGCGATCTCCCAGTGTTCTCGCAGTGTTCAACGGCAGGTTGAGGTGGATGCATCTCGTCGGAGTTCTGCTTCTCAACATCAATCAATCGCGCATATGGCCGATCGTCAGTCTTCCAAACGTGACGACGTTCGTCAAGTAACAGGGCGGGCCGCTAAGCGGCAGGACGGAAGCGGATGCGATACGGAGCGTCAGCGACAAGCAGACGCTATGTGTCAGTGTGACAACACACGCCAGTCAACCCATTACGCGGCGGAGCGTCAGCGTCAGCGGCAGGCAGACGTTACGCGCCATGACGCGGCGGAGCGTCAGCGCCAGCCAGATACTACCCATGACACCGCACGTCAGTCTACCCGCGACGGCACTTGGCTGTCAATCCATGACTCCTCACGCCAATCAATCCGTGACGCTACACATCAGTCGACTGTAGTCGCCTCGCGTCAGTTGGATGTTATTTCACAAACCGATCGTGACGACAAACGCAAGGCTAGTGATTGTCAGACGGATGGGAATATTGAACAGCGCAAGCGCGCCCATGTCAACGCTAACGTGCCTGCACAGGAACGCCGCCTCTCTGAACAAGGCGCGACTGCAGCAGCTGAATTGTCGGAGGAAGAGCCACATGAGGTTTTCTCTCAGGAGGAACAGTTGGATGATATTTCAGAGGGAGAAGAGGATAAGCCGCCTCAACATTCGGTGGACCTCGAGAAGTTAATGCTGGTCTTTACAGAGTTATTCCCAGACCATTTTACTCCTGTTGCTCCGCGTTCTCCTGCTTTGGAATTTACCCTTGGTAAAGCAACAAGAACTTCGTTATTCACGAAAATGGTTCTCTCTCCCTCTTCTAAGAGAGCGTTGAAATTAATGGGAGTGTGGCTGGATTCAAAGAAAGCTCTTGGCAAGACGTGTTTCGTTTTTCCTCCTGCCAAACTAGCCGACAAATCGAGCGTTTGGTATGAGACAGGAGAGGTCCTAGGCTTGTGAGTGCCTGCTTCTGCCCAGGGGGATTTCTCGAGCGGGGGATTTCTCGAGCCTAGTAGACTCTTCTCGTCGACTAGCTATGAGGAAAATTAAAGTGTGGTGGTCAATGTCGGAGTTCAACTATCTCTTGAAAGGTAACGGCTTTCGAATTGTGTTTAATTTTCTGGACTAGTCTCTGGGAGCCTTGGGTAGAAACGTAGCGGAAATGAAGGGCACTGACACTAGTAACCTTATCCAACATATGTCATGTATGGACAAGGCAGTTAGAGATGGTTCTAACGAATTGGCTGCCCTGTTCACAGCAGAAGTTGTGAAGAAGAGGGCAACGTTGTGTTCTTTCCTCTCCGTGGGAGTCACTCCCTTTCAGAGATCGGAGTTGCTTTTTGCTCCACTATCTTCTGCTCTATTCCCGCAAGATTTAGTAAGGGAAGTTGCTGCTGCATTGACTCAGAAGGCTACTCATGATTTGGTGGCCAAGACAGCTAGGAAGGTGTTGCCTACATCTTTCCCTTCCCGTAAAACAAAGGAAGCTAAGTCATTTTCGCAGTCTGCTCAGTCCTTTCGTGGTAAGGCTGCCGGGAGAAGTAACTTCAAGCTCGATGGGAAGAAGTCCAAGAAAAGAGGAGCTAAGTCCAGTCGAGGCAGAGTTTGACTGTCCTCTCCTTCAAGCAGCAGTAGGAGCCAGGCTAAATTACTTCTGGCAGGCCTGAGAGAAAGAGGAGCGGACCCTTGGTTCGTTCTTGTTTTGAAGGAAGGATACAAAATACCATTCTTCTCAAAGCCTCCTTTAACCACAGATCCTGTGGGTCTCTCTCCCAAATACAGGAAGGACCAAAGAGGCAGGCCATGCGGCTTCAGATGTCTCTCTTGCTGGAGAAAAAAGCAATAGAGAGGGTGCGGGACTTGGAATCGCCAGGGTTTTATTAGTTGCGGTCCTGTCAAGTTATAGGTTATGGCACCGTTTGAAAGCTGCTAGAGATCATCAGCCCCCTGGGAGGACCGCTAGATCTCCTAAGGATAGCAGACAGAATGAGGCAGAGAACCATTGAAGTCTGCTCCTTATCAGGTACGAACCTCTTAAGTTTCTTATGTGTAACTCTTAAGTGAATTTCCAATTACCTTACTGTCTCTGACCCACCACCAAGGGTGTCAATCAGCCATTCTTATATAACCAGCGGGTAAGTTTTGTTTAAAAATGATATTTTCATAAAAAAATTTTTGAACATACTTACCTGCTGGTTATATAAGTTATAATCCCACCCCCCTCCCCTCTAGAGACCAAGGGGCATGGAAGGTCTAAATTGGTTGGATTAGTTTGGCGTGTCTACCGCAAGGGCGCTAGTATACACCTGGCATATCTGCGATTGCCACAAGATTTTGAATTTTCTGCCGGGCGTCCACGGACTTTAGCCATTCTTATATAACCAGTGGGTAAGTATGTTCAAAAATTAATTTTATTATGAAAATATCATTTTTCGCCCTTCTCTGTTGAGATTCATATTCCATTCCTTCCAACTTCTTTTTTATAAACAGTGAGTGGTACAGTATATTGTCCATTACTGGGGAGAGAAATGTTTGTTAAGCAGTAACTTATAACTAGGTACAGTATGCAAAATTTAGTTATTGATATTTTAATGTTACTAGAGAATTTGTTTTGCAAAGTTTTAAAATTTATGTAAATATGGTAACTTATGCAGATAAGGACATTTTTTATGAAGCTTACCTTCGAGTACCAAGGGTAATCTCTATGAAATGAGAACTTCATGAACTTAATACAAAAACAAAACTTTTCTCTCTCAACCCCTAAATTCCTCCAGGGATTATTCAGGGTGATATCGTAAGCCAGTCTGATGGGTATTATCTGATTTCATCAAGGTCCAGACCTAAGCCTGCACTTATCATTTTTATATGGGTTAAGCTCGTCAATACCGTGTGCTACGCTTTCTGTAAAATTTCTTTTTGTATAGTGGTCTGCATAGGTGAAACTTTCTTTTACCTTGTAATGGTAAAGGTTATGTATTATGACCTAAATAGTACAGTCTGTAGTATACTTCTCTGTTTGTTTTATTGTGACTAAAATTTAATGTTATTTTCAGGAGCATCCTGGAACAGAGGTTCATGTCATTGACTTGCTTCATGGGTGGAAGAGTCTAGCTCCACTGTGGTATCAAGTAAAAACATTTTATGCTAAGATATTACCCATCATGCAGAAAGCTGAGAATGGCATTATTTTAATAGGTATAGTATATTTATTTATAACTTACTGTATCTTTATATAAATAAGTTTTCACTGTCATTGTTATTGTAGCAGATTTTAACCAGTTAAACATTTACATTTCCCTACCATGGAACTGCAGAAATGTTTCTACACTTATGATAAATATTCTCTCTTATCTTGTACATTATTTGTGTAAGGTTTTGTTCCTATGCAATTGCAAATTTTAGTATTTTTCTAAATATATCTGCTAAAGAAAAGAAAAAATAATGTGGTGCAAACTGATGGATGAATTCCAAAACAGAAGTTGATAAGTTAGAATAAGGTACCCTCGGAAAGATAGGATGATCCACCACCTCATCCATTTTTTTTTCTTTTAATCTTGTCTTTAGCATGGCTCCAGTCATCCCTAATTCCTCAACCTTTCATTATCTTATAGTCACTTAAGAAGTTTCTTTGATTTTTTTGTGTTAAGTAAATATTTTGGATTTATCAGCCCTTATCATTGGTATTGACACAGTAGTTTCATGAATTTTGTTGAGATTAGGGTTATCTCCAGATAAGACTCCAAATTTTACTAAAGCCATATTTTTAGATATACCAGGTTTTTAGGCCTTCATCCATGTTTTAGCACACAGCTGTATGCTGGCATGGCAAGTTTACAGTCTTATGCAGATTGCTATTCTAACCAAAGTTCAGATGGAGTAGCCTATAATCTGCGTAATAAACAAGGTAATCATAATAACAGTAGGTTAGAGATAGTTCCTGTGTACAATAATGGCAGATCACAATTTGAATTTAATTCTTTTTCTCTTAGCCAATCCTTGGTATAGAGTTAGGCTATGATAATTTTGATCCAGTTGAGTAGCTAAAATTTTTAGTTTAGAATTGAGTTTAGAAGTTACAGGAAGTTTTAGGATTTAGTTTAAAAGTTATTTATTCCGTAACTGACATACAAACCACGCTATTTAATAGGGGTATTACATTCGGCGTAGCTAAAATGACGAGCCATTAAAATTACTACCCACACCGCTAGTTAGCGGTGGTAGGGGAGGATAGCTTGCTAACAGCCCCCCCCCCCCTCACACACACACACCTGTGCTTGAGCTCGCTTTGCTCTCGGCTCGGATGGTGGATGGACGTGTCCTCTTTCATCCTCGCCGCTCTTTGGCAGACATTAATGCTTTTTTGCTTTCTCTTTGACAGGTTTGTGTGTGAAGTTGGCCTCTGCGATTATGCACACCTATCCTGGATTGCCCAACCGCCCCTGCGGAACATTCATGTCGGCGGTCGAGACAGACCCTCACACCCTTTGCCCTTACTGTAGAGGTCAACGGTGTGACAGTAATAACAAGTATGGTGAGTGTAGGGAGTGGTCTATCTCCCAGTGGGAGAGGTTTTCTCGGCGACGTAAGAAGTCCAGGCGGGATCTTTCTCCTTCGAAGGTTTCTTTGAAAGGTGAAAAACCCAAGGACTCTTCTTCCGTGGCCCAAACCTCCTCCGAAGCTCCCACTCGATCGGTCTCTTTCGAGAGACTGTCGAGTGGTAGCGTAGACCATGGTTCTGTTTTCCAAGCTCGGGGTTCAAGAGATGGCGTGCTCCACCTCTCCTCCCAGGGGAGGATGTGTCATTAACCCATCTATTGCAGTTTTGGTCTTCCTTGGGGCTCGAGGGTTCTCCCTCCAAGGAAGCATTACTTGACTACATCCGATTGGGTGCCACTGTCATTCAAGTAATCGCCGACTTTGGCAGAGGTTGATCCTCTGTCGATTGTCGACGTTGTGGTGTCAGAGGTATCCAATGTGGTATCTCCTAATACCTCTGCCTCTTCAAATCCCGCAGCAGCTGAAGGTTTAGTTTCTCCCATCCCTGCTCAACCAACGAGGGAGAAACTAAGTCCAACAGTCTCTCCTGCTGGTGTTGCTACCCCTCGGGGGAGTTCACTTACAGAGACTCCTCTTCGGAGGACTGCAGAAGGTCAGCTTGCTGATCCAACGGCCCCCAGAGGGCGTATCCGTCGCAAGACCCGCCTTCCTCTTCGCCAGAGAGGCTTTCCTTCACCTGCGGTGAGGAGGCGCCTCTTTGGTTGACCATCTCCGCTGCAGTCCGCCGCAGAGGAGCCTCGTCAGCATTCACCGACTGTTCCTGCCATGGTCCTGGACCTCTCAGCGGATCGTTCGCGATCCCCTTCGGTGGAAGGTCGTCCTTTCAAAGGACACGTCGACCTTCCACCCGACAGACCTGTTGACCTGCCGTCACCGTTCCTGAGAGGTGATGCGCGCTATGCGCCTACAAAACCTGACTTACATGCTCGTCAGGCATCGAACCCTATTACGGGGCATCAAGGGCGTATGCGCCATCGCGCGCATACGTCCCTTACGTGCCATGCTAATGATGAGCATGCACGCCAACGTTCTCCTGCGCGCCAGGCTTTGCCTGAGGTAGTGCGCCAGCGCTCACCTGCGCAGCGCGCCAGCACTCTCCAACGCGCCAGTGCTCTCCCGCGCACCAGCGCCCATGCACAGCGATTTCTCCTGCGCGCCCACGATCTTCGGATCTGGGCGCTGTTGGGAAGTCAAAGAAGACTTCTACGCGCCAGCGCTCGCCAACGCGCCAACTGCTGTCTACAGCGCGCCAGCGCTCACCATCGCGCAGTCACCCTCTCACTCCCACGAGGATACGCGCGCACCCGCGCCCATTCTCTCCTGCAGCTGCACGCCGCCATCCTGACACGCGCCCACGCGCACAGGCTCCAACTGCGCGCCCGCGCGCCAGGGGTATCTCTCCTGCGCACCCGCGCGCCAGGGGTATCTCTCCTGCGCGCCCGCGCGCCAGGGGTATCTCTCCTGCGCGCGCGCGCCCTATGACATCTACTGGGCACGCGAACTCGCGCCCGCACGCCCAACGACCTGATCCGGCGCGCCAACGCGCGCGCGATCAGTCTCCTGCGCGCCCACAGTCTCTCGCACGCGCTCCTACACGCCATCACTCTCCTCGCAATCGCCTGCACGCATGCACGCACGCACATCAGCATTCTCCTCCGCGAGCGGGCGTGCCATCAGTCTCCCGTGCGCGACCCCTGGTATTCTCCTTCACGCGAGCACCAATACGCGCCCCCGCGCGAGCGTCAATACCATCTCGCGCGCGAGGCTGCTGGACAACGCACGGCAAGGTCGCCATTGCCACGTTCCCCTCCCCGCAAGCGCATAATGTCCAGGATCCCTTTTTCTTCTTTTCAGGGGAACCCCCCTATGGAAACTCCTCCCAGGGATCCGTCGATCCCTGTCCCTCCAGAGGGATTGTCTGACAGCGTGTCTGTCAGTCGACAGCCATGGTTTGGTGCGCTAATCAGATCAGTTGCCCAGGCTTTCAAGCCGGTTCTCTCTGAGTTAGGTCACAGATCCTTGGCTGTTTCTACCCCTCTGAAGAGAAAAAGAGGAGTTCCGGATGCGGTGACTTCTCCGAGAACTAAGTTGACTCCTCGCAAGCCTTCGAGGCAGGTTCCTTCACCGCCCCAGACTTTTTCTCCCTCCCTGTCGGACGAGGACGGGAATTCACGTGAGGTTAGACATTCCCCCATCGCACCAATGAGGGAAACCCCACCTCGCGTTGGAAAGTCTTCTCGGGTAGGGGCTGAAGGGAACTTGCCACCGTCTATGTTAGAGTCCTACATCCTTCCCAGAAAGGAGTCGAAGGACTCGAAGACGGTACCAAAATCCTCGACAAGACTTAGGACGGAGCCAGCTAGCCACTCGGAGAACGTCCGCAAATCTCCCCAAGAAGAGCCTTTTGGGACAGGAGACTTCGCTGCAAGTCCAACATCCAAAGGAGAACTACAAGAGTCAGAGCATGCATTTTGGCAGGTTCTGACTCTTATGAGGGCTCTCAATGGCTTTGCCAACCCAGAGATCCTCCCTCGAGAGGGAAAAGACACGGTCTTGGATCGCGTATTTGGCACTCAAAAGCCTCCTAAGACCAGTGCGGCCCTGCCCTAGTCTCGGGGTTAAGAGTACCAGGGACAAGATCGCTGTTCAGATCTCTGAGTTGTCCTCCTCCAACCGTTCCAGTGCCGGCAACAAGCTTCTCCCACCTCGCGTACAGCAAAGGAGGTACTTCGAGATCTTGGAGGAGCCTTGTTTAGCTCTTCCCCTCCATCATTCTCGGCAACTTAGATCCTTAACCAGGAGAAGGTTGGGAAGTGTGCTATGCAAGCCTTTTCGTGGCTGGATATCTGGTTAGGGACCTTAGGTATCCTGATACGCTCAGAGGACTTCTCCAAAGAATGTACCAGGAAAGCTATGGAGGTGTTCCTCCTCTCAGGCACTCGCACGATCGAGTTTCTGGCCCACCAAGTCTCGAAGTTGTGGGCAAACACCATCCTGAAACGTCGGGATGCGGTGGCTGAGAGGTTCCATCAGAAGGTCCCTAGCACCGAGATAAATAGGCTCAGGCATTCTTCCTTAGAATGAGCCTAAGGATGTGGAACAGGCTGCTGAGAGGTGGAGGAAGTTCCACCAAGACTCCCTCCTTCATAGGGCTTTGACATCTAAGCCCTATAAGCCTCCAGCACCCCAGCAGTCCTGTCCGACCAAGACCACGAAACCGACAGCAGCAGCGAAGACAGTGGTGTCTAAGCCCTTTCCTGTCAAGGACAGGATGCCTTCCAACAACGGTGGGACAACATTGACGTTTACGCCTTTCCCCCGTTCTGTCTGATGAGGAGGGTGCTCAACAAGACCAGAACATCGGTCAATCTTTCAATGACCCTCATAGCTCCGCTATGGCATCACGCGGAATTGTTTCTGGACCTTCTGCAACTCCTAACGGAACTTCCGAGAGAACTCCCTCCACGACACGATCTACTCAGACAACCACATACCAACATCTTCCACAAAGCTGTAGCATCGTTACGACTTCACGCCTGGAGACTATCCAGCATCTCCTCGCTGAGAGAGGATTTTCGCAACAAGTTGAGGTCAGGATGTTTGGACATCTGCGAAAGTCATCCGCAACTGTCTACCAGGCAAAGAGGAAAGTCTTCTGTGGTTGGTGTCGTGGAAGGGGTATCTCTCCACTCGATGCCACTATTCCAACAATAGCGGAGTTCCTCGTGTATTTGCGGGAAGAAATGTGCCTTTCAGTCTCGGCAGTGAAAGGCTATCGCTCAGCCTTAAGTCTAGCTTTCAGGCTGAAAGGAATGGACATTTCTTCTTTGCTGGAACTTTCCCTTCTCATACGAAGTTATGAACTTACCTGCCCTCAGTCAGAAGTGAGACCTCCTCCATGGAACGTGGTTCAAGTTCTCGGGTCTCTTAAGAGACCTCCCTATGAACCATTACGCCAGGCATCAGATCGCCACCTAACCTGGAAGACGGTGTTCCTACTAGCTTTGGCTTCGGCCAAGCGTGTTAGCGAACTTCATGGTCTCTCGTATGACATCGCCCATTCAAGGGGATGGGGGGAGGTAACGTTCAGATTCGTCCCTGAGTTTATTGCTAAGACTCAGAATCCGGGAGTAGCGGATCCTCGGTTTGACTCCTTCCAGATTTCTAGTCTCCGTTCTGTAACAGATGACCCAGACCATCTCCTACTGTGTCTAGTAAGGAGTTTGAGGCTATATCTTAAAAGAACAGCTGCAATTCGTCCTCATGTGCCAGCTTTATTCGTTAGCACAGGGAGGACTAAGAGGAGGATAACTAAGAACACCATCTCTGCATGGATTTGTAGGGTGATTCATCTGGCCCTGAATCCAGACTCTCCTTCGTCACATCGCCCTAGAGCACATGATGTCAGGGGCGTAGCTACGTCCCTGGCCTTCAAAAAGCATTTTTCAGTGACGCAGGTCCTTCAAGCTGGGGTGTGGAAGCGTCAGACAACCTTCACAGCCCACTACCTGCAAGACGTGACCCACACGAGGCTCGATACGTTCTCTATCGGCCCTGTGGTGGCTGCACAACAGCTGGTTGTATACCTCAAGCTCCTTATTGGACAAGTAGCAGAAGGTTGAGGGGATTGTTACCCGGTTTTAGTCTGCATGAATGAAAAGGTTTGACTGGCCCTTATTCTTTTCTTCATCATCCCCTCTCTTGGGGAAAGCAGCATCGTGGGTTCTCTGCATTGCTGACCTCAAACCACTGCAGGTAAACCATGTTTCCTTGTGTTCCTAGTATTAAGTTAATACAGTGAACCCTCGTTTATTGCGGTAGATAGGTTCCAGACCCGACCGCGATAGTTGAAAATCCGCGAAGTATTGACACCATATTTACCTATTTATTTAACATGTATATTCAGACTTTTAAAACCTTCCCTTGTACGTACAGTAGTACTGTTAACAAACTACCCTTTAATGTACAGAACACTTAATGCATGTACTACAGTACCCTAAACTAAAACAGGCACAAATATTAAAGGCGATTTTATATCATGCGTTTCCTAAACACGCCAAAAAGCACGATAAAAAATGGCAACCAATGTTTTGTGTACGTTTATCTGATCATAATGAAGAAACAAACGCATTTAGTGTACTGTACACATCTGTGTATAGGTTAGTTTTTGCATCGATTATATTGATTTTACAGTATGTTGATTTTGTTACTACCAATGTTTTACTTAATTTTTCTTAGGACTTCTAAATGAAATGTTTTTCTTTATGACGCCGCCTGAAACGACGGCGTCATAAAGTACGCTCAGTAAACAACCACGCTCAATAAACAAAGAAGGCATTTAACGCGCATGATGAAAGTTATAAATAATGATATTTACAGTAAAAGCTTTTAGAAAATATGTTATTACAAATATTATTTATCGTATCTATATAAAATCATACAGTACATACTGTACGTAGCAAAGCAGGAAAAAAATTTACGAGAGAGAGAGAGAGAGAGAGAGAGAGAGAGAGAGAGAGAGAGAGAGAGAGAGATTGTTTTATGTACGTAAATGTAAATTTTAAACAAAAAAAATATGATAGGTTACAACATGTATACTCTTCAGACTTTTATAACCTTCCCTTTAACTTAATGCATACAGTACTAAACTAAAACAGGCACAAATATTAAAATGTTAGAATATTAAAGTAAAAAATAAAGATTGTTACTGTACTCACCACGAAAGAAGTTCAAGAAAAACTTGAATGATGATGGCGATGAATTTGCTGCACAGTAGAAATGATGATGATGAAGCTGATGATGTCTTCTACTGTGCAGCCAATGATAGTACAGTATTTTACGTCTCTTCAGACGGAGGTGTCTTTTCCTGGGACACCTCTTCAACTTCTTCCTGAGACACTTCTTCTATTTTTTCCGAGGGCATTGTGATTGGAAGTTGCTGCCGCTGCTTCTTTTTTCGCAAGAGCATCCTGTAGGGAGTCATGTGTTCATCGATCTTGTTGCAGAATTGTATAGAACGAACCATATCCACGTCCCACTCTTGCGACATTTCTTTCACCTCCTTCGCAGAGCTTGGCAAGCCGTTCTAATGTTAAGCCCGTTTCTTCGATATTTTCTTGGATCTCTTCCTGTGTTTCACTGTCTTCTTCACTGGCCGATTTCGTCAGGTCTTCGAGGTCTGCGGCCGCGTAACTTCTACCGTCTTTTAACATATCGAGAAGCGTCACCTTCTCAGCAATCGTCATCATCTTTCGGTGGTGTTTAGGCTCACTACCAGCCTTAATAGAAGCAGAACGCTTGGGAGGCATTGTACAGTAGGGTTTAACAGAAAGTTCAACAAAAAGTTCAACTTAAAACAGTCATGCACAGCACAGATTAAAGTTCACAATAACTTAACGTCTAAACAGCGATACGGCGGGAGACAAAGTGACCGCGAAAACGTAGATGCTGGAAGTTGGAGATGCGGGCAAAACACCAATCACAGGCTAGATAACAAAACTTGAGTTCTGATTTGTCATCTATCAGCGCTTGAACCAATCACAACCCGTCTTATATGCTACGTAGGTTACCAATTCAAAGTACAAGATACCCTGCGTACAGTATACTGTACAGTAATAATAATAATAATAATAATAAATAATGATACTGTAATAATAATAATAATAATAATAATAATAATAAATAATGATACTGTAATAATAATAATAATGATAATAATAACAATAATAATTTCAATAACAACAACAATAATAATAATAATAACAATAATAATAATACAGCTTTACGTACGCTATTTTACGCATTTGTTGTAGGATGTCTCTCTCTCTCTCTCTCTCTCGTACGCTTATTCGAAATATGATTTTTTGCAACAAAGAATATTATTGGATGCAGTACTACGTACGTATACATAAAAAAAGATTCATGGAAAAGAAGCACATCCATTACATTTGTAGTACACTAGTAGCCATCAACAGCCTTACACCATTCTAATATGGTATGACTGCATCTGATTTGCGTTTCATGTTCGATTTAATTTTACTACGTACTGTATACAGTACTGAATTATCGTATGATCACATTCTCTTTTCATGTTTTATTTCTTTCTGTGCTGAATTATATGTCATATGTAATGCAATGAACAATCAGTAAGAGCAGATATTACTAATTACAGTATTAATGGAATTACAGGTAACGAAATATCGTATTTGGGGTCTTCAGATATCGCGGTATTTTCAAAATTTCCGGAAAATCCGCGATATGTATATATATATGGGTTATGAAAAAAACCCGCGAAGTGGTGAATCCGCGATGGTCGAACCGCGAAGTAGCGAGGGTTCACTGTACTGTCAGGTTCCCGTACCCTGATTAGGTGGTATTGGGAAAGTCCTAGTCTACATGTTTCCATCTAAAGAACTTCAGATCAACTTCCTAGGACGAGTCACACTTCGTTATGCCTTCACACACAGCTTGCGTAGGGGGCAGTCCTTGCGTAGCAAGGTTCTAGCGAGGTGCAGGGACTCCTTGTTTCTTGGGTGCTGACACACTCAAATAACGAGTCCCCGGGCAAAGTAAAAAAGCCAGTAATGGCTGGGACATCCACCCTTCCTAATGGGTGAGTCACCCCTATTAAATAGCGTGGTTTGTATGTCAGTTACGGAACAAATGACAAATTTGTAGATAATTTGTATTTTCCCTAACTGTACAAACCTTAGCTATTTAATCAAACTTGCCTGCCAGCCCTATCCCCTTGAAGTCCTACCTCCAAGCAAAGTGAGCTCAAGCACAGGTGTGTGTGGGGGGGGGGGTAGCAAGCTACCCTCGCCTACCCCCGCTAACTAGCAGTGTGGATAGAAAACCCTCATTAAATTTTAATGGCTCGTCATTTCAGCTACGCCGAAAGTAATACCCCTATTAAGTAGCTAAGGTTTATATAGTTAGGAAAAATACAAATTATCTACAAATTTGTCATTCCAGCAAAACTTAATTGACTTTCCTCAACATCATTGTAGTTTTATATTTTTTACTTTGTCATCTTTGTTGATCCATTGCATAATTCTATGAGCTATATTTTACACTAGTGATGATGATGCTTATGATGTCATGAATACTGATGATAGGATTATGTTGTCATAGCTAGAGTAACAGAATCAAGACATTTTATTTTTAAATGAAGGGATTTTTTTTAATGAGAAATCTATTCTCTCCTTTTTGCCTATTACAATATAAGCTAAGGGTGTCTGGAGGTTCGTAGCTTACCAGGCAGCCATCCTTTGTGCCCACTTCATTTTTAGGAGCTGGAATGCAGTCATGCAACACTTGCTGCTGAAAGTAGCATTACTCTTTGGAGTTTTCTCACTACTACCACCTAAAATGCATCTGCAAGTGCACTCCCCCCCTTGACTCACTAGGGGGTATGAGCTGGAATGCAAAAGCATTTATGCTACTGAATGCACCTGTCTATCTGTGCCAGATATCCTAGCTCTTATCTCAGTCCCATCTCTGAGGGAAGGGGATGTGCTGTGACATGTGTCATCCATCGGGATGCTACCTCTGTGCGTGCTGCTGCAACACTTGTTGCCACAGCACTCCCACCTGCTATGCGTTAGGCTTCAGCTGACTCTTATAGCAAGTCGGGTAAACAACACCTGAGTTTTCTACATGTGTCTAGCGCGTGCACTTGCCATCTAACTACAGGTCTCTGAGGAAGCACAAGGGAACTGAATCTTGGTTGAGGTTCAATAAAACCCAAGACTGGTCCAGGGAATGTGGGGCTCCAGACTAGACTGCCACTTGCAATCCTCGCACTTCCATGACACAGCCAAGGAAGATCTTGGATACCACAGAAGTCTAACCCCCAACTTGAGGAATTAGGTATAATGCCAATTAATTTGGGCTAAACATCATAGATGTCAACATCAGTTGACCCCTCCTCGTGGTGACACTTTCATCCTAGGCTCCATAGGGATTTAAGATCTAGGGACATCTCTTACATGGATGAATTTTGTCCCTCGCCCATTGAGACCGTATCTCATTCTCCTACTCCTTTGGCTAAAGGCATGAGGTAAAAGGTTCTTGTCAACACTAGTAACAATCCCTTAAGCATGACACAAGGGGTCTGAAGGATAGGAGAACATCTGCTAGCCTCCTTCCTTCTACCCCAGTTTACCTTGGAAGATGGGAGAGTAAATACCTGATAACAGTCCCATAGAATAAGGCTATCCATATGAATATGAACCCCAGGACTTCAAGGGAAGTAGTCCAGCCTTCAGATGTGCCACCCTCTCTGAAAGGCAGTAGAGAGAGCCCCTTTAATTCCTGCTCCCTTTATCAGAGGGAAGACAGGGAATCTTATTTGGATTTTGATCATCCTCGGCACTAGTTGGGAACGGGGCCAGAGGGTGAGGAATTAAACTCGATCGATGACTCGGACACCTCTGACAGTGCTTGCCCTCATCTGCCCTGTCCAACAGCCCCTGACACAAAAGAGGATGAATCGGAGTCCACCTTCCTGCAGGTTCCTGCAGTTCAGGCACCTCGTTATCTTCCAAAAGGGAGAAAGGTGGCCACTGATAGGCTTTGCAGGGCCCCAGGCCAACAGACCTATGTTAAAGCTTCACTGGTTGATTCTGGCCTCAGAAGGTCTGTATAAGGTTGATGAACAGGTGACTGTGAGGAGAGATTCTCTAGGTAGGGAGATCTACCAAGATTATTCCTCCGACCTTTGTTTGTCAAAGAAAATATTACGGGATACAAGGGGTATTTCTTTCTCCCTTGCCCCTTGACCTTGCGTTGTCAGCTTTGGCTTACGACATTTCAGAAGACCATTTAGCTTCCCAACCAATTACCATTGCAGCGTCCGATACTCTGAACATGGAAAGCACAGCCATGGCAACCCTCCAGGCAGCTGTCGATTTTCTTGCCGTTACTGAGGACCTTATGAACCCCCAAAAACGTAAGACTTTCAAGAACGTGGTACAGGGCAAGGGCTGTAGAGTTCTTTACTCAACAAAGTGCCAACTAGTGGGCCAACTGGGTCCTTAAGAGGCATGATGCCATGACCTCCAAGTTTCAGAGGGAGATTGTTCCTAGAGACATTCTACAACTCTGAAATTCCTTCGTCAAAGGTCTTGCCTTGTTTCTAACATAGGATGTAGATGCAGTAGCAAAGAGGAGGACGGCAAAGGGGGGGGGGGGGGGGGGGGGGCAATTATCCACAGTACCACCGGTGAGGGCGATGCCTGCAACCCAGATGTAGGTGGTTTACATCACAGGGCAGAATGGTGGGTAGTAGATATACTGTGTTACGGTTACTGTGTTCGTTCATCTTCTCACTCCCTCCTCTCGTCAAGGGTCAACGGGAAGTCCAGACCATGGTAGAGAAGAGCGCTATCCAGGAGGTCGTCAATGGGTCTCAAGATCTTCAGTCTGTTCTTTCTTGTTGAGAAGGTGTCTGGAGGCTAGAGATCTGTGATAGACCTCGTAGCGTTGAATGATTTTGTTCTGCAAATTTCATTCAAGATGGAGACCACAGCAACGGTTAGACAGGTGATCAGGTCATTGAAGTTTAGGATGACAGTAGATTTGAAGGATGCAAACTTCCAGATCAATCCTTCCTTCAGAAGTACCTTCAATTTGTAGTACAGAACAGTCTTCTAATTCAAGAGTCTTTGTTTCACTCTGTCGAGAGCACCTCAAGTATTCACTATTGGTACTCACCCTAGTGTCAGTCTGGGCTCATGTAACAGAATATGTACGTCTTTTACACTATCTAAATGATTGGCCTATATTGGGAGACTCGGTGGAGACCCTTCTCCTTCTGTGACACAGACTTCTCTTATTCTGCCGCTATCTGTGGATCGTGGTAAATCAAGAGATGTCGGTTCTCTCACCCGGACAATGGTTAGTTTACCTCGGAATGGAGAGAGATATGATATGCAGAGAGTCTTCCCATCACAAAATTGTTCAGCATGTCTGCGGGAGGTGGCACTTCCCTTCCTTCAACATCCTCGGCTGCAAGCACATCAGTGGCGAGCTTGTCAAGGAACATCTGGTTCCCAGTGGGCAACTCCAGATGCGTTCCATTCAGTGGCAACTAAAGGAACGTTGGTTTCCATCAAAATTCTACTTGACCTAATACTTTTTAAAGATGTTATTCAAGAAGTTTCTGTTACCATGTTTGTTGATTTTTTTTTTTTTTTGTTCCGTAACCGAAATACAAACCACGCTATTTACATAGGGTTTACTTTCGGCGTAGCTGAAATTGACGAGCCATTAGATTTTAACGAGGGTTTACTACCCCTGCGCTAGTTAGCAGGGGTAGGGTAGGGGTAGCTTGCTACCCCTCCCCCCCTCACACACCGGTGAAATGTCCCACTTCACTTTTGGCTCGGACGATGTACAGTCATGCCTGTCTTCGTCCTCGCTTGGCAGCCCTAATTTGTTTTGTCTTTACTTAATCACTTACTTTTCTTATACTCAATAGGCTATATATGTAAACATATTTTTGTGTTTATGGATATATTTGAGTATAGAAATCAGTAAGTTTCCTTTTCAGAGTTCGTGCTTGTGTGTGTAGTGTATGATATCTCCGTGGAGCCCTCGGCAGTTAGGCCACCACGGTGTAATTTCATGGGTCGCGATCGAGTTTGACTACGGTCTCTCTCTCTCTCTCTCTCTCTCTTGAGGTCTTTCACCCTTTACTACCTTTTACCTTTACTACGTCCTGGGTAACTTCCTTCCCGTGTGGGTGGGGTTGCTACACCGTACATTTTGTCTCAATTAGTTTATGAATCTAATTGTATTTGTTAATTTTTCAGTTTTTTGTAGAACGATCTCCGGTAGTTGAGTCTCGCCGTAGATCTTCTTCCTGCTCGCCAGCACTCACTTGTACTTTTGTCCTTCTGTGCGCCAGCTCTCTTCAGTACACCAGCGCACATCTGCGCGCCGTTTCCTGCTACGCGCCATGGGCGCCAGCGGTTTCCTGAACGCCCACGATCGCCTGCCTGCCAGCACGCATCAGCGCTCCCCTTCTTGATGCACCTGCGCGCCTTCTGATTAGCGCAATGCGCGCTAACGCTCGCCCTCTCGCCCACGATCTACCAGATCTGGGCGCAGGCAAGGAGTTTTCCTTCGCCTTCTCGCCGACGACCTTCTCTAGTCTCTTACGAGTCAGCGATCTCCTACGCGCCCGCGCGATTCGTTGCCTGCACGCTAGCGTTTTTAATGCACCACCGCTCGCCAACGCGCCATCGCTTGCCAACGCGCCGTCGCTTGCCAACGCGCCTACGGACTATTGCTCGCCAAGACGCGCCATCGGTCTCCCAGCCGCCTGCACTCGACGCTCGCCCTCTCGGCCGCTCGCGAACCAACGGTTTTCCATCGCGCGATTTCCGCCAGTGAGCCATCGCTCGCCTGCGCACTATCGGATGTCGACCGCCAGCGCGAGCACTAGGGCGATTGCGACCGCGATTCCCGTCGGGGTTTCGCAACACGGGCAACCTGACGAGTGTTCTGGAGCGCGTACTTCCAGAACACGGTCTTCACCCCGTAATGCAGAGCATGGCACGTGCAAGAGCGGGAAGAGTCTTCAGGGAGGTCTGAACAACATTCTTCTTTCCAGAACTTGGTTTAGCCCTTCCTCCCCATCGTTCCCTGGAAGGGTCTTGCCAGGGAGTTTTTCTTTCGAGATTTCTCCGCGGGGCAGGAGGGTGACTGGGTTAGCCCTTCCTTTTCACCATTTCGTGGAAGGGGCTTACCAGGCCTTTCCCTTTCCGATTGCGACCCGAGGAGTGGTACAAGGAAGCTTCAGGAAGATCACGGGCACTTTCCTTCTCTCGGGCTATAGCACCTTTGCGTTCCGTCGCCAAGTTTCGAACTTGCGGGCAAACTCGATGTTGGAGCATCTAGACGCAGTGACCGAGGGCTTCCTCTTGGGAGTCCCATCCGTGGATGTCGACAAGCTCAGACACTCTTCCATCCTTGGGAAGAGCTTGTTTGACCCCAAAGACAGAGAAAAGGACAGCTGTTTGTGCGGAGGAAGTCGAATCCCGTTTTCACTCCTCCAAGGCTCTTACTTCCAGACCCTGCAACCCTCCGACGCCTCTTCATACAGCCTAGGTTATCGGAACCGGCTACGGCAGATAAGACAAGGTGTACGATAGCGGTCTCCTCCTGTCAAGGACAGGTAGGACGGGAAGTTTTCCCGGGGAGGCATAATCCAGAGGGAGAGGCCGAGTTCACAAACTCTAGAATTCCTGCACGATCTCCGTGATCAGCCAAGGATATCGCGCCTCGCTCTTAACATCTCTCCTCCTCCGACAGCGATTCCATTGTCGCTGAGCCTCTATGCCATGGGGTCGGCAAGAGGTTTGCCCGTTGGGCAGAGGGAGCCATGCTTCAGGAGAATGTCCTCCATAGGGTCGTCGACGGCTTCCTCAGTCGATCCTTTCTTGTTGGAAAGACGGGTACTTCCGGGTCCCATTCCATCCATCTTCCAGGAGGCACTTGGAATTCAGCCTAGACTACAGATGTACCTGTTTAAGATGCTGTGTGGCAATCCCGCTGCAGCATCGCAGGTTTTCACCAGAGAACTCTCCCTGCTTTCCTCATGGCCACTCAGGGGCAGGCGTCCGCCTCCTTTGGTTTTTGGAGGTCTGGGCAACTCTGGTAGTCTCGGGTTCGATCTTCTTCAACACCGAGACAAGCTTCCGGGACTTTACCAAGATCGAGGGATCATGGTAATTCGCAAGGAGCCTTCTCTGGTTCTACCTCAACATCTGGAATATCTAGCCATGATATTGTCTCCTCCAAGCCTTTCCCTTCAGTTGACTGTGGCAAGGCTGAGGAGATTCGCAGAATCTTTTTTCAGTCAAGGAGAGCTTTCAGCCCTATCTTGGGACGTTTCCTGGGTTTCCTTTCCTCATTGACCCGTGTAAGTCCCGAACGGTCGCCTCAGGATAAGTTCCCTGTTAGGCGGCCCAAGTTCCGGTGGAATCAAAGCAACGATTAACCGGACTTTCTGGCCCCTATGGGACCAGCGGAACGATTAGACCTGCAATGGGGGTTGACTTATGGAAACCTCTTGCATGGGAGTGGATCTTCTCGTCCTTTCCCCGCATTTGATGCTGTTCTCGGACTCGTCAAAAAAAAAGGGGGGGTCTCCATGTTCTGGTTCAGGTCTATGGTCAGGACCTGAAGGGTACCTCCACATCATTCAGGTTAGTCTGGCCCTTCTACAGATCCTACAGATCCTGCCAAATCGCTCCGTGCACGACAACTCCATGGTACTGGCGTATTCCAACTAGCAGGGAGGTACATTTTCATACTTTCGCATCTTGCAGTAGAGATACTGAGATGATCTGAAGTCCACTCAATACCACTATCGGCTCACTCATTCCGGGCAGAGGGTTGTTCTCTCCAACAATCTGAGCTGAGCCTCACAGATAGAGAGTACCTGGGGGTCTTTAGCCTCTAGTAACCAGCAAGTCCTAGCCTGGGGGACCTGATCACGACAGCCTGGAACTTCAAGCTACCGCTGTTCTTCCCCCCAGTCTCAGACCCCAAGACTCTTTGGCAAGATGCTTTCCGGTGACGGTGGGGCAGCATCGACCCCAACGTCTTCCCACCATTGTTGTCTGTTGAGAAGGGGTCTCAAGGAGACCAGGTTGTTGGTCAACCTTTCGATGGCCCTGAGAGCTCCGCTGCGACTATATGCAGAACGGTTTCCGGACCTTCTGCATCCCCTGACGGAACTCCCGGGAGAGCTTCTTCCACGACACAGGCTACTCAAACAACCACACTGCAACATCTTTCACAAGCCGTAACATCGCTTCGGCTCCACGCCTGGAGACACTACACCACCTCCTTGCAAAAAGGCACCCCGCAACAGTCGCGGAATGGAGGTCGCGTCACCTGCGATAGTCATCCGCTGGGGTCTACCAGGCGAAGTGGAGAGTCTTCTGTGGTTGGTTTTGTGGGAGAGGTTCCTCTTCCCTTGATGCCTCTACTCCAGCAATAACGGAGTTATTGCTTATCGGCGGGAGGAAACTCGTTTCCGCTCTCGGCAGTGAAGCCTATCGCTCAGCCTTTCCCTGGCCTTCAGGCTGAAAGGAATAGACTTTTGCCTTCCCGCTGGATCTTTCTTCGCTCATGCGAAGCTACGAACGTACCTGCCTCCAGTCGGAGTGAGACCTCCTCCATGGAGCATGGTTTGGACTCTTAAGTCCCTTAAGAGATCTTCTTGCGAACCATTACGTCAGGCCTCTGATCGTCGTCCGTCTTGGAAGATGGTGCTCCTACTCGCTCCGGGCTTGGCCAGTGTGTGTAAGCAACCTTCATGGTCTCATACGACTCCGCCCTTTCAAGAGGATAAGGGGAGGTAACATTTAGGTTCGCTCCTGAGTTGTTTTCTAGATTCAGAATCTTAGACCCGGACCTTCGGTTCGACTCCTTCAAGATTTCGAGTCTCCGTTCTGTATCAGATGACCCAGACCTTCTCCTCCTTGCCAGTAAAGGAACCGAGGGGTTATCTTTGAGAAACAGCTGCAGTTTGTCCTCACGTGCAAGGCCTGTTTGGGAGCACAGGAAGGACGCAGGGGAGAGTCACCAGTATGCACTTTCAGCCCGGATTCAAGGGCATTCATCTCGGATTGTATCCAGTCCCTCCCCCGTCACGTCGCCCTACAGCCCACGATGTCGGATACATCGCAACGTCCCTCGCTTTCAAGAGGAACTACTCTGTGACGCAGGTGCTACAAGCTGGAGTCTGGAAGCGTCTAGCGACCTTCGCAGCCCACTTCCTGCAGGACGTGACCCACAGGGGTACCGATACGTTTCTATCGCTCTGTGGTGGCTACACAACAGCTGGCCTAAGCTCAGGCTCATTTTTGGACAGGTAGCAGAAGGTTGAGGGTATTGTTACCAGGTTTTAGACTGCATGAATGGAAGAAGTATGTCTGGCCCTTACTTCTTTCTTCATCCTCCCCTCTACTGGGGAAAGCAGCATCCTGGTCTCTGCATAGCTGACCTCAAACCTCTGCAGGTAAACCATGCTTCCTTGTGTTCCAAGTATTGAGACAATACTGTCGCGTCCCCCATACCCTGACGAGGTGGTATTGGGAACGTCCTAACCCAGAGTTCCGTCTAGAACTCCAGGTCAACTGCCTAGGATGGGTCACACTTTCTTCCTTCACACACAAGCTTATGTAGGCCACACGTTTCCTTGCGGAGCAAGGAACTTGTGAGGTGCAGGGACTCCTTTTTTCGAGTGCGACTCACTCGGATTCTGAGTCCCCGGGTAAGCCAAAGCCAGTATGGCTGGGGACTTTCCACCCTTTCTAAGGGGTAAGTCACCCTATGTAAATAGCGTGGTTTGTATTTCGGTTACGGAACAAATGACAAATTCGGAGATAATTTGTATTTTTCCTAACCATACAAACCATATTTGCCCGCCAGCCCTGTCCCCCAAGTCAAGTTCTACCTCTAAGTGAAGTGAGACATTTCACTGGTGTGTGAGGGGGGGGGAGGGGTAGCAAGCTACCCCTCCCCTACCCCTGCTAACTAGCGCGGGGGCAGTAAACCCTCGTTAAAATCTAATGGCTCGTCAATTTCAGCTACGCCGAAAGTAAACCCTATGTAAATAGCTAAGGTTTGTATGGTTAGGAAAAATACAAATTATCTCTGAATTTGTCATTTTAGAGTGAATTGTTAGATTATTGTTTTAAAAGTACGGAAAGTTGATCATAATAATAAATTATTCTAAATGCTCTTCACTTGAAAAATTTATTGACCAGACCTGAGGTGGTAAGTTATGGAAAAAAAAAAATTAGATAATACAGATGGTGTACAAACAATTGAGTACACTACACAACTCTTATAAATACAGTATATAATTTAGTGCATATATAGTGGTATCAAGCTGTATTTTCACTTAACAGATTATATAGCGACATAATTTACATCTCAAGCCAGACTTCTCTTTTCCTAAATTGTGTGAAATCAAAAAGTACTGTTTTCATTAAAGAAATACAAGGCACTTATGTGCTGCTACATGCAGAACATGAGACTAAATTATATAGGTGGATTATATCAAATGATTTAGTAATACTTCATTTCTTAACAGCAAGTCAAGTTAAAAGTTTAGGCTACTGAGTAGTGAGACCGAGTGAATATACAGCTATTATACAGAATTCTTAACACAATAAGAAATAAAAATAAAAATTGCACTAGGCTTAGACAGTTATTAACACTTCAGTTCCTAAGAATAGTTCAAGCGTAAAGAGTTGTATAATCTGAGAGATTAGAGATGTTTAAAAGAACAGAGATATCAAAGCCCAAAGCAAACTTATCTTTTATCTACCTTCCGAAGGACAGTCATAGCTTCCAGAGATATATCCTCCTCTATCCCAATTTAACTTTTACATGCCCAACCTTGGTTACACATCAACATACCTTGGACTTGAAATGCTTGTCAGGGTCTTTGTAATTAAAGAATTTTGTTTACCTAATTTCCTAGGGAGCTACTAAAATAAGTCCTAATTATTTAATAAAAACACTTTCATAAAGAAACTCATTACCAAAATATAATTTGATTTCTGAATCACAACTTTTTTTATTAGCTTACTTCCACTCAAACTTCTATGCATTAGCACATGTGCTTGATATTACACTCAGGTCTCTTTAAGATTTCATACATCATATTTAATTTTTCCCGCACCATAATAAAATTACATCGTATTAGATTCATTAAAAATCATTCTTCATTCACATAATATATACAGTACTGTATGTATATCTCCCTAAACAATTACATAATGATAATAGAAATAAATTTAAATGATACTTTGTTCCGACACAAATACTCACCGAGAACTACTTTTCTTGGAGTCACTTGTGATCCCTCAATCTCGACCAAGGTTTTTCCCGCCGTTACCCCCCCCTACTCCGCTCTATATAGGCTTACCCCCGCCGCCAGAGAATGCGCCCTAAGGGCAGGATTAGGGCAGGTCACTGCATCTCTGGGTCAGCGTCCCCATTAAGTTCCTTGGTCGTGAGCAGTACACAGCTCACTCTTTCGTCTCTCTCGATCCTTTGGCGCGTTTGTGTTCCACGTGTTTCCAGCGTGAGGACTTGTGTTTTTTGCGTAGTGCGTTATTCGCAAGTGTTACAGTGCGTTCCCCCTGTATATATCCCAGTGTACTTATAGCTCACTAGTGTTGTGCCATTCGTGTGCTAACGATGGAGCATGTGCGCCGTTGCCCTGGACCTAGAGCCGGAAAGTCGTGTGGGGCTTTCCTCTCTAAGCCAGAAGTAGACCCTCACTCCCTTTGTTCCACGTGTAGGGGGAAAGTTTGCTCCTCCGCGGACACGTGTCCGGAGTGCGTAAGTTGGGATGATATCCAGTGGGTACGCTATGGTACCAAAAAGAAGAAATCTTCTAAGCGTTCCCCCAGGAAGATGAGTGTCGTTTCTTCTTTACCGTCGGCCAGTGATCGGTCCGACGAAGCCTCGGCTTCTCCGTCTCCTTCGCAGAGGAGAGGGCAGGAAGCCCCCAGTTTTGTGGTTAGTCAAGGCGTCCTTCCCAGTGCGAGGGAAGAACCAAGGGCAGGCCCCTCTAGGGCTAACGAAGGGTCCGGTAGTGCTTCAGGTGAATCAGGCCTTGTGGTGGGGGACCACGCGTCCTCTGAAGACCCCGTATGGGGCAGTGTTGTTGTTTCAGAGTCTCCTCCGCCCTCGTGGGCCTATGCGTCGGGCTCTCCCCCGCCAGGGGACAGCCAAACTAGAGTTCGCCGCCCGAGTAGCGATGCCTTCGGGTGGAAGTTGCCGAAGACGCCAGGGAGGTCACCGCTAAGAATGGACGTGACCCTAGACCCCTGGCCCCCTAGCATGGATAGATTAGACTCTGTGCCGACAATCTCCACGGCGGTTCCCGAGGACTTCCTCCAGCATTCAATCTCGGACGTCCGGCGGCGAGGAACTTCCCCCGCGGATCACGCGGGCAGCCGTTACACGAGGAACGTGGCGCCGTCGGACTCGTCAGAGGTAGCCTCATCCTCCGAGGAAGAAGTCAGGAGGAAACGACGCAGGAAAAGGGAGCTGTCCGAAAGCGATCATTCCCACTCTAGGTCAAGGTCGCGACCTAACAAGAAGCGCTCCCGCTCCCATTCCCGTAAGTATAGGAGAAATGTCTCTCCAGGCGGCGCCTGGGTCTACGTCCCTTCAGGAGAGTCCAAGAGGCTCCACTCTCCAGACCCTCGTTCCAGTGAACGTGCATCTAGGTTGCCGCTCCCTACGCACAGCCTAGAACCGCACGACCTGCCACGCAGGAAAGACCTCTCACAGAAGCGTAAGTCCTCGAGGCCTCCGGTTCACCCCGCCCAGCGGGGGGAAACGCGCTTCTTCGAAGGCAGCCTGACCGAACCAGCCCAGCCGGTGCGGTCATCGAGTAAGAAGGAACGGTTCCCGTTGTCGGGTCAGCCCACCGGGACCGTGACTTCCGCTTCCAGAGCCTTCGGGCAACCGAGGGCCCTCCCTGAGCCGGTGGTACCCCGCCTTGCAGCGAGATCCACCCTCTTACGGAGCTCCCTACGGTTACAGGTCGGCCCCCTCTGGACCCAAGGGCGGGACGACCGGTCTGTCGAACAAGCATCCCGGCGCCCCCACTCCAGGCCGAGGCCTCGGCTGACGGAGAAGCTCCCCCGTCGGAGGACTCCGCATACAGAAGAGTGGTGGGCCTCATCAGGAGGCACCATGGGATTTCAGAACCCTCGGCACCTAAGGGGAATTCCTGGAGGTCAAGCCTCCTGAGAATCACACATCACGACGCCCTTCCGAAGTCCTCTCTGGCCCTTCCTCTTGCCCCAGACCTAGTACTGGGGCAAGAGTACATAGACAATTTGGTAGCCAGCAATGCAGAAGCCCCCCAAGTCCCAGAGTGCCTCGAAACCGCTCCAGGGCCTCAAAGCACAAGGGAAGGTATACATCCCAGAAGGGCGGCGCCCAGGCCCCTGTAGGGTGGACCCAGCCTTGGACATCCTGGGACAAGGCGGCTCGGACGAAAGGGCCGCGTCAGCCCCGGTTTCCTTCTCTCCTACGGAAGCCGCCATGATGGAGGAGATGTCGAGGGACCTGGTTAACGTCTCCTCATGGCTAGACTGGTGGGCATCCACTTTAGTAAACGTGCAAGCCTCCATGGACCCCGAAGATCCGGAGCAGCAGAGCCTCCTGACGGACCTTCTCACCTCCGGGGGGGAAAACTCTGAAGTTTCTAGCGTACCAGGCGCTCGCCCTGACGGCCAACTGGGTACTAAGGAAACAAGACACGCTTCTAACTAAGTTGTCGAAGAGGATCCCAGACAGAGAGGCCCGAGCTGTTCGTAGCCTACCCTTGTGGGGTGAGTCTCTGTTCCCATTAAAAGAGCTGGAAAATCTAATGGAGAAAGTGTCCAAGAAGAAAGAGGCCAACGTCCCCAGACAGGCGTCATATAGAAGGCCGCCATACAGGAGGGCCGCCTCGGATAGCGCCGTGACTCCTCAGGCCGCCCCCAACACTTCGAGGAGGGATGCCCCTTCCTCCTCCTGGATAACAACTCCTCAGCCCTCCCGCAGAGGAGCACCAGCTTCTTCCAGCTCCTTCAGGTCGGGTTACTCCGCCTCGAAGAGAGGCAGATCAGGCCGCCCCTCTAGGAGAAGGTAGAGGGAGAGGCCCCCTACTCCCGCCCAAGCCTCGGGTTGGGGGATGCCTCGGACCTCATTGGCAAGCATGGAAAGCACAAGGAGCGGATCCTTGGACGGTGTCCGTCCTGAAAGAAGGCTACAGGCTCCCCTTCATAGCAGACCCACCCCCTCTTATTCCAGCCAGCCAGACAGAATGGTTGGCCCCCAAGGACCCGATGAAAAGGGCCACCCTTCAAGAGGAGATTTCCTCCATGTTAGAGAAGGGGGCCATGGAAGAGGTCCTTCTCCAGGCTCAGGCTTCTACAGCCGCCTGTTCCTGGTGGAGAAAGCAACGGGGGGGTGGAGACCCGTGATAGACCTGTCGGCCCCTCAACAAGTTCGTCAAGAAGACGGACTTCAAGATGGACACCCCAAAATCCGTCCTGATGTCCTTGAGGGAGAAAGATTACATGATGACGGTCGACCTCAAGGACGCATACTTCCAGATCCCTGTCCACCCGTCGAGTCGGAAGTTCCTCCGGGTAAAATGGGGTTCCCAGATCCTGCAGTTCAAGACCCTTTGCTTCGGTCTGTCGACGGCCCCTCAAGTGTTCACGAGGGTCTTCGCGACAGTCTCAGTGTGGGCTCATGAACGGGGTATCCGTCTCATCAGATACCTAGACGACTGGTTGCTCCTTTCCAACTCAAAGGCCCTCTTAGAGGAGCAAGGGAGAAACCTCCTCCAGTTCTGCAGGAATCTGGGAATCATAATCAATCTGGAAAAGTCGAACTTAACACCATCCAACAGAATGGGATACTTGGGGATGACGTTGGACACCGTGCAGGGGAAGGTTTTCCCCTCGGAAGACAGGATACGGAATCTCAAGCGCATCATTCAGCCGTTCCTGTCAGAACATTCCAGGAGGGCGAAAGACTGGCAGAGACTGATAGGTCACCTGGTCTCATTGGAGAAGCTGGTTCCCCAAGGGAGGATGAGGCTCAGGCCCATTCAATGGAACCTCAAGAGCCTCTGGTCCCAGACAGGCTCTCAGAAGGCGTTAATTCCAATCCTTCCAGACACGAGAACCTCCCTAGAATGGTGGCACTGCCAGTCGAACTCCCTCAAGGGGATGCCACTCGGGTCCTGTCCCCCCGAGTACCTCCTGTTCACAGACGCCTCCAACCAAGGGTGGGGGGGCCCACCTTCTGGAAGAGACAGCAAGCGGTACCTGGTCGGAGAGCGAAAAGCGTCTCCACATCAATGTCCTAGAGCTAAGAGCTGTCCAGAAGGCATGTCTTCACTTTGCAAATCGGCTAAAGGGAAACACCGTGGCGTTAATGTGCGACAACGCCACGGTAGTGGCCTACATAAAGAAGCAAGGGGGCATGAGATCGAAGGAACTGTGCGACCTCGCCATAAGCATCCTACATTGGGCGGACGAGCAGCAAGTGGTGCTGCTAGCAAGGTTCATCCCCGGGAAGAAAAACGTGCTAGCCGACGGCCTCAGCAGAAGGGGTCAAATAGTGGGGACAGAGTGGTCTCTGCACCCAGAAGTAGCCAGACTCATCATTCAATGCTGGGGCTCCCCGGTGATGGACCTCTTTGCAACAAAGCTCAACGCCCAACTACCGGTCTATTGCTCCCCGGTCCCAGACCAAAAGGCAGCCCTAGAAGACGCCTTCCAGCACAAGTGGGACAACTTGGACGTGTACACTTTTCCCCCCTTCACGCTGATAAGGCAGGTACTCAACAGAGTAAGGGCCTCCCGAAACCTAAGGATGACTTTGGTAGCGCCCTGGTGGCCGGAGAGAGAGTGGTTCGCGGATCTAAAGGACCTAGCGAGCCAACCACCTTGGCCTCTGCCCGACAGGTCAGACCTCCTGCACCAACCGCACTTCCTCAGGCTCCACGAGAACCCTCTCTCTCTCTTCGCCTTCACGCCTGGAGACTATCGAGCGGCTCTTGAAGAAGGTGGGGTACTCCTCCTCCACAGCTAAGAGAATGTCCCTATACCTGAGAAAATCCTCTACCGCGGTATACCAGACAAAGTGGGCCTCCTTCACGAAGTGGTGCTCGGAGAAACACATAAGACCTCTTAAAGCTTCGGTCCCGGACATAGCTGAGTTCTAGTGTTCCTTAGAGATGAAGTGGGAATGTCAATCCCAGCCATTAAAGGAGTTCGAGCCGCCTTAGGCCAAGTCTTCCTCCTGAAAGGCATCGACCTGGGGACCTTGAGGCACATAGCGATGCTGATTAGGAGTTTCGAGCAGTCCTGCCCTCCTCAAGCTAGGAGAGTGCCCAGGTGGGACCTAGCCAAGGTCCTGAAGATGCTAAGTCGTCCTCCCTTTGAACCACTGAAAGATATCGGGGACAAAGACCTCACCCTCAAGACCGTCTTCTTGCTAGCCTTAGCTTCGGCTAAGAGAGTGGGCGAGATCCATGGTCTGTCGTACGACGTTGCGCACTCCAAAGGGTGGAAAGAATTGTCCTTCAGGTTCGTACCCTCCTTTGTGGCGAAGACTCAGAACCCAGCAGTCTGGGACCCGAGGTTTGAAGGTTTCTCAATTCCGGCCATTCCCAAGACAGGCATTACGGAAGACTTGAAGTTATGCCCAGTACGGACGCTCAGAAAGTACCTGGAAAGGACAGCTCATCTCCGACCAGGTACCAAGAATCTCTTCGTTTCCACAGGTGTTAATAAGAAACAAGTCTCCAAGAACACCATTTCCTTCTGGCTGAGACAAGTCATCGCTAGAACATATGAAGAGGATAAAATGGCAGTGCCAGGCACTCCCCGCCCCCATGACATCAGGGGTCTGAGCACCTCCTTGGCCTTTGAGAGAAACATGGCGGTGGGGCAGATCCTGCACCAGTCGACCTTTACTGCCCACTACCTCAAGGATTATTCAAGAAAATCCTTGGACGGGTTCTCCATTGGGACAGTCATTGACGCCCTCCAAGCTGTGTAGCGGTAGGCCAGAAGATGTCCCCAACGGTGAATAAATTCTTCGCGACTTCATCAGGAGAAAATCGCCAGAAGAAATTTTAAGAGGTGAGTCTTAGATTATAGCGTAAGGTTCCGCAGTTACCCTCACTCCGCACTCTGATAGGCCCCGCATTCCATAGCCCTCTAGGCACTATGTGCCGAGTCAAGTGGCAGAATAGCACTCCCGCCTCCTAAAGTATAAGTCTCCAAGAAAAGTAGTTCTCGGTGAGTATTTGTGTCGGAACAAATAAAAAATTTTAAATAATTTTTATTTTTCCTAACATACTCACCGAGAACTACTTTTCGGGAAATGGCCCTCCCTTCCGTCCCCGAGTGCCATCCTTCCATTGCCAAGTTGGGCTAAGCGACGAACTTAATGGGGACGCTGACCCAGAGATGCAGTGACCTGCCCTAATCCTGCCCTCAGGGCGCATTCTCTGGCGGCGGGGGTAAGCCTATATAGAGCGGAGTAGGGGGGGGTAACAGCGGGAAAAACCTTGGTCGAGATTGAGGGATCACAAGTGACTCCAAGAAAAGTAGTTCTCGGTGAGATGTTAGGAAAAATAAAAATTATTTAAAATTTTTGATATTACTATCTTTATCACTGTACAGTAATTATTTTAAGTTCGTAGGACATATACATCCTAATCCTCACATCAGAGTTTACTTCTAACAGGAATGTATGTCCTAGAGTAGTTGAAGGGAAAATGGGAGTGCATTGAAAGAAAATTTCCTCTTATTGATTTAAATGTAAGTACTATATAGAAATCATAGATTTTAGTATTGATTTTTTATATACAGTATTATGTAATTTTAGTTCTTAGTACAATATACCAAATAACTGTTCCTTTTTTTTTGTATCAGTTGTGGTATTAATATTGTTTTTGTTTTTAACCAGGATACTCTCAAGGGGGAGTTCTGAGCAGAGGCATAATAGAATCAATGGACCATAACATTACAAGATTCATCTCTTTATCTTCTCCACAAGCTGGACAGTATGGAGGCAAGTATTATTTTGGAATTCATGTGACCTAGGATACTTTGGTATTACTCCTCTCATTAGAAAAGGAGTACAGTACTACTAAATACTGTATAGGGGATTACTTTTGTAATATAATGTTTGGCAAACCCTTAATGGTAACTTTTTCCTTTCAATATATGCAAATCTGATAAAATCATTAAAATTAAATACAATTTGCTTTGGAGAGGTAAAAAAAATTAATATATTGCTACATGAAAGAAAAGAGTAAGAGAAATTTTGGACTTTAAATTAGTAATTTTGTCTGTATTATCATCCATCCGTTGTTTCCTCAATCTCCTCATTTCTTCCCTTATGCTATACTTTACCAGTTTCGTAATAGTTACACTCCTGCCTACTGAAAGCACTAAATGCTGCCTTTAAGAGTTCTTTACAGTGTTCCATCAGTCTTCAGCTGTATTGCTTTCTGTCTTTAATTCTTCATAAAGTTCCTTTGGTCTCTTCCCACGTAGTTGCAAAATTATCTGTAAATTTGTCTTGGCACAGATTTCATCTTTTTTCGAGATAAGTTCAGAAATCACATGCGTGTTTGTTTTAAAGACAGGGATGATGATTACACCTGTAGAAGAATAAATTTAGCAGTATTGAGGAATAGATAGTTTGTCCCTATTTTTAAGTTATTTTATCATAGTTTTATTGTGAGTCAGTAAGCCAACAACAATTATTAACAAAGCCATCTACAAATGATGATGTCTTGAAGATAGATACCAAACCAGTCATCTTAAGTTATTGAAGAAGCTCTTCTCTTAAGTATGAACCAAGTTTTTCCTAACCACAAGACACCCATTTACAAGACTTTGGAAAGGAATGCAAACTAGTCATCTGTCTTTGTTTTTCCAGCATGGTATTGACTTGGTACACTAGAACATAAAACTTTCTAACTGGTTATTATTCATCTACCCATTCAACTGGTGTTTCACAACTACACCAACTGTTCTAATGCTGTTTTACCAATTTGTGGATAATGCTATGGGTTATTCCTTCAAACATTATTTTTGGTGTTCTGTATTCTGCATATCATTATGCTAGTATTGTGCCAGCTTTTTTTTGTGGGGGGGGGGGGGTTTAAAGTGCTGTGTGGCCTCCAAGGACTCTCCTGTGAAAGTGACGAGGCTTTTCAGAACTCTTTTTGACCTAAGTTAAAGGTGAGGCAGCATTTGATTGGGAGAAGGTAGAGGTAGAAGAATTTCTATACACAGGTCTGCTATGTAAATCTTTCCCCAAACTCCAGCGGACAAAGTCAAAGTCAATGCTTAAGCAATGGCCACTAAAAAATAAGAAGGCTTCATTTCAAAGAGCAGCAGGCTCAAAAGCAACCAGCAAAGAAACAAGCTCCCTTTTCCTATCCCAATCCTCAACCTACACCGATGTTTTATCGAGAGGAACAGGCACAGGAAAGCTATTCCACCCATGGTGAAGCTCAATCCCAGGGTCAATCAAGCTTTGGCTGTAGAGCAAGGAGAGGTAATTGGAAATACTCCAGAGAAACGAGGAGCAGGTAAGTCACATTAAGGCAGAGGATATAGTCAATGAGGAGCTTTGGGTTTGGTTTTGTTTCCATCAATTTTGGGAACAGAACTTTTCCTTGTGGGGGGCAGAGTAGTCTCAAGCGGTTTTGGTTAGTGGTGAATATCAAAACTTCTCCACACCACAGCTTTCATTAGACCAGGACCCTGGAACTTGACTCCTTTTGTAAGCAAGATGCTGGGAAAAGGAGTCATAAAAAGGTGCATATTTTTAAAACTCTGGGGCAGACCAGTCAGTGTAACAAAGAGACTCCTCAGAGAAAAGTGTGATCCTTAACCTGTCTTGTCTCGACAAACAAATTGGGTATGATCCATTCAAAATTATGACCCTCCTGCATGGTTGCCAATTACTACTCTGTGGAGCTTGGACCTGTACTGTAGATCTAAAAGATGCTTATTGGCACATCCCTATTGCTCACCACTTCCAAAGTTACTAAAGGTTTTAGCTTGAGAGGGGGCTATACAGATTCAAAGCAATGCCATTTGGCTTCTATGTCCCCCCAAGAGTGTTTATTAAGCTAGTAAAGGTAGTAGTCAAATTCCTGTGGTTGCAGGGAGTTCAGATCATAGCTTATTTAAATGACTGGGTTGTTTGGGCTAATACAAAAGAATTATACCTCAAATACACAAAACATGTATTGCAGGTTCTTCAAGACCTAGGGGTTCCTGATCAACTTTGCAAAATGAAGGCTAATTCCAAGAAGGCTATTACAGTGGATAGGTCTTCAGTGGAATATGATGAAAGCCTAACAAAAGCATCTCGGCTACGAATTTGAAGCAAGGTCAGATTCGTTCTTTCAAACCGGTTCTCTACCAGGCAACAACTAGAGACGTTGGGCCTCCTTCAGTTTTCCTCATTAGTCAGCCCAGTGTTCTAATGAGTAGGCTGAAAGATTCCAATTGAGTGTGGAGAAGGGCAGCACAAAAGGGGTTTTGAAACCTTCAGGCTCGATTGCCCAGTTGTTGCATAAGTATTCTCAGGCCATGGACAACATTAAATGCGTTTTTCAATGTCAATCACATTGGTCTCTCGATGACCATGATCCTTCATACATTCTGTACACATACCTGTTGGGTTGGGGAGGTTATTCAGAGGAGATCTTTGTGTTTGGGAAATGGTCCTCTAGTTTACACCTTTCACAGAAATGTGTTAAGAGCTGATGGCGGTCTTCCCGACTTTGAAGTGATACTCAGTCCAAGTAGGAACTCATAGAGTTTCATAGATAACCAAGTAACTGTCTGTTACCTCAAGAGGCAGGGATCCTGCTCGAGAATTCCCAATGCAGTGATGTCCCGTAGTGATGTTCCACCATCTGGAGAAACATGTGTTCCTCTTGCCGTTCCATCTCTCGGGTTCACTCAATATGGTTTTGGACACCCTATCCAGACAGAACTGCAAATGCAATGGTTCTTTTTAGGACTGGTTAGTTCCAGATCTCCAAATACACCTGTTTGCAACTAAAGAGAACCGCAACCTTCCACTATACTTATGTAGTCCAAATCTGGATTGCAACTTGTTCAGCAATGTTTCTTAGGATGACATCGATTTCAAAGGTTTTGAAATCCTTCATGACTTCAGGGACAGCTGTGCTAACAGATCTGCTGTGGCCTAACTGCCCATGATATCCACCACTTCAGCATCTGAGATCAAGACTACACACACTTTTGTGTGCATTGCAGTATCAGAAAGTATGAAGTCGGTTTATCTCCTTTTCCTCCTTTCCGACCCAGAACTTTCACGTTTGGATTTTCTCTCCTGTATATTTGAGAGATTTCTCGGCCCACAACTTGACGTTTTTGATGAGTCTTCATCCGCAAGACAATACTAATGTGTCTAATACTTGGACGGGTTTTCTAAAGAATAACCCCTAACTTCATAGCTTCCTTTCTGGTCTACCTCTTAGAGGATAGGAAGTTCCAGCCATCAATTATACAGCAATATAAACTGGCATTAACAGACCCTCTCAAGCATGCATTTGACATGGATATAATGGTACGTTTCATAAGGTCACCCTGTCTTTTGCTTTGCATAGACCATTTCCTGTTGTTTCTTGGTCTCTTGTTAGGGTGCTTGAGTTTTGGCCCAAGTTAAATAATTCCTCCATTTCCCTTATAGAACTTATGCAAAAGCCCATATTTTTAATAGCTTTAGCATCGGGAGCAAGAGTCAATAAACCTGCTACCTTTCAGAGGGATTAGTTCACTACAGTTGGCTCTCTCATTGTGGGGGTTAGTTAACAGAGACTGGCGGGAAAAGGGAGAATCTGCGAATACTTGCTGCCCTAGGGTAGCGTAACTCCTAGCCCTACCAACTCACTGACTGACCATTGCCTTTGCGAGGTTGATAAACACACTAAGTACTATCCATTATTGTTTTTACTTTGTTCCTATCACAGTATAATTATCTTTTAAATGAATTAAGATATTTCAGTAAGTTTACAGTAGTTATTGCACCCATGTACACTATGTACTGGGCACGGTAAGGGGACAGTACAGTACAGTATGTAACACTACACTTAAAGTAAGGATATAGTTGTTCTCATCTAATATACCACTCGCTGATACTGTAGTGTACAATACTTAAATATATGTAGATTACTATCACTACAGTACAGATTTAACTGTATGTACAGTACTGTAAGTGTTCACTATTTTTGTATGGACAACTCGCCAAACTTGTAGTCTACAATTTCATACTGTAGAGTACAGTATGTAGTTAATAAACACTACTAAACCATACAGTACAATATGTATACAATGATACTGCATTTAAGATTAACTAATTGTACATATTTTATACAAAGACAACATTCTTAATGTTTATGTATATGTATGTGCATAGATATGTGACAAGTTTCCTTTTAAGTGCTTGTGCTGTGCGTGTGATACATATACGACAATGACACTTGCGTACATTAGCACCGGATCAAGGCCAGCACAGTTCCACTTCGTGGGGAATGACCTCTCCCTCTCTGGTCCATCGGTCTTCCCGGCGGCATATAACCGTTGACTCGGCCGCCGCAGGGGAACCGTCATCGCCTGGACCCTCTTCATTCAACTATTGTCTTCGCCTCCCTTTTCCTATGGGAAACATGGATTACTGAGTGAAGGGAATGTGGCCTCTCAGAGATTGACTACGGTCTTTTTCTTCTCAAGGTCGTTCACCTTTTAACAACAGTGTACTACTGCGAAGAGCACCTTCTGAGGGTTAGGTTGCGCTTCCGATTGTTTGTCTCAATTATTTTTAGTAAAACTATAATTGTAATTTTAACTTTTCAGCTTTTCTCCGTGGGGAACATTTCCATTCGGAGGATCAGTGGTTCTTACTATTAGTGAATATTCTTAGCTGATTTAAATAGTTGTAATTCTGTTTTTTTGTTACAGTTACTCCACTCCCCCCTTCTCCCGTGAATGTCGACTCGGGAAGGAAGGGCGCAATACTTATTTTATGTTGTTCCCTCGGGGTTCCTCTTCAGAGTTCTTCCCTAGAAAATTTTCTGTTAAATAATTAATTTTCCCAGGTAACAGAGCTGTTCTGTTCATGCCTGGGGAATCTGCTGTCACTACCGTCCCTCAGAGGACATCGTCTTGGGCGTCATCCCTTCTTCTAGATGTATGCCCGTGACAACATGACCAGCACTTCAGATCATCTTAGAACGCTAACCAGGAGGTTCGCCTCCAGGGGTTGGACAACTTTCCCTTCCGAGGGAAAGTTTCCTCCCCAGGTGTGAGATTGTTTCTCCCTTCCGAGGGAGAACTTCCCACATCTTAATAAATTCATCGTCTCCGACTGCTTTTGGTGCCTTCGCCCAGACTTCTCTCACCCCCTTGCTGTGTCTTTCTTCCTTAAGGGGCAGAGCACAGTCTTAGGCAAGTCTCTTCTATGAAGAGTTCACCTCTCTCATTTGCGAGAGAGGCCACTGTTGAAGGTCAGCTTGCTGATCCACCGGCCCTAATGGGCATCATCAAGTCTCTTCTACGAAGTGATCACCTCTCTCGTTCGCGGGAGAGGCCACTCATAGAGACTCCTCTTCAGAAGATCGCTACTGTTGAAGGTCAGCTTGCTAATCCACTGGCCCTAATGGGCGTCACCAAGTCTCTTCTACGTAGTGATCACCTCTCTCGTTTGTGAGAGAGGCCACTCATAGAGACTCCTCTTCAGAGGATCGCTACTGTTGAAGGTCGGCTTGCTGATCCACCGGCCCTAATGGGCATCATCAAGTCTCTTCTATGAGTGATCACCTCTCTCGTACACGAGAGGGGCCACTCATAGAAACTCCTCTTTGGAGGATTGCTACTGTTGAAGGTCGGCTTGCTGATCCAACCTCTTCACAGACTCCGATTGCTGTCTTCGCCTCGACTACTCTCCCCCCTTGCTGAGTCTCTCTTCCTTCAGGGGTGGAGCACAGTCTTAGGGAAGTCTCTCCTACGAAGTGTTCACCTCTCTCGTTCACGAGAGAGGGCCACCCATTGATGAGAAGGGCGAAAGGCAATGTTCAGTTTCGTCCCTGAGTATGTCGCCAGACACAGTTTCCAGAGGTGACGGATCCTACACAAGTCTCCACTAGGTAACGGACAATTCAGATAATCCATTACTGTACCCAGGGTAAGGTATGAGACTCTACCTTAAGAGAACGGCAACAGTCCACCCGGGTCCCTTCTCTTGTCATCAGCACTGGGAGAGACTAAAGGAGGATCACCAAAACATCATCTCAACATGACGACTCACGATGTCAGGGGCATAGCTATGCCCCTAGTCCTTAGCAGATTACTGTGTGATGCAGGTTTCACAAGAAAGGATGTGAATGCTCCAGGTGACTTCCACAACCTTTCTCCTGCAAGACATGACCCACCGGAACTCGATACGATCTCTATCGGTTCGGTGGTGGCTGCACAACAGCTGGTTGTATACCTCAAGCTCCTTATTGGACAAGTAGTAGAAGATTTGACTGGCTCTTATTCTTTTCTTCATCCTACCCTCTCGTGGGGAAAGCAGCATCCTGGGTTCTCGGCATAAGCTGACCTCAAACCACTGCAGGTAAATCATGCTCCCTTGTGTACCTAGTATTAAGCTAATACTGTTGGGAAAGTCTTGGTTACATCACTGTTTCCTACAATAGACTCGGAATAACTTTACTTAAGACAGTCACACTTCTGCATGTCTCAACACACAGGTTGCGTAGGCCGCGAATCTTGAGTAGCAAGGTTTTAGCGAGGGCAGGGACTCCTTATTTTTTAGTACTAACATACTCGGATAAGGAGCGCCCGGGTAAAGCCAATTATTATTATTATTACTATCCAAGCTACAACCCTAGTTGGAAAAGCAAGATGCTATAAGCCCAGGGGCTCCAACAGGGAAAAATAGCCCAGTGAGGAAAGGAAATAAGGAAATAAATAAATGAAGAGAACAAATCAACAATAAATCATTCTAAAATAAGTAACAACGTCAAAACAGACATGTCATATATAAACTATTAACAACATCAAAAACAAATATGTCATAAACAAACTATAAAGAGACTCATCTCCGCCTGGTCAACAAAAAAGCATTTGCTCCGACTTTGAACTTTTGAAGTTCTACTGATTCAACCACCCGATTAGGAAGATCATTCCACAACTTGGTCACAGCTGGAATAAAACTTCTAGAGTACTGCGTAGTATTGAGCCTCGTGATGGAGAAGGCCTGGCTTTTAGAATTAACTGCCTGACTAGTATTACGAACAGGATAGAATTGTCCAGGGAGATCTGACTGTAAAGGATGGTCAGAGTTATGAAAAATCTTATGCAACATGCATAATGAACTAATTGAACGACGGTGCCAGAGATTAATATCTAGATCAGGAATAAGAAATTTAATAGACCGTAAGTTTCTGTCCAACAAATTGAGATGAGAATCAGCAGCTGAACACCAGACAGGAGAACAATACTCAAAACAAGGTAGAATGAAAGAATTAAAACACTTCTTCAGAATAGATTGATCACCAAAAATCTTGAAAGACTTTCTCAATAAGCCTATTTTTTGTGCAATTGAAGAAGACACAGACCTTATATGTTTCTCAAAGGTAAATTTACTGTCGAGAATCACACCTAAAATTTTGAAAGAGTCATACATATTTAAAGAAACATTATCAATACTGAGATCCGGATGTTGAGGAGCCACCGTCCTTGACCTACTTACAATCATACTTTGAGTTTTGTTAGGATTCAACTTCATACCCCATAATTTGCACCATGCACTAATTCTAGCTAAATCTCTATTAAGGGATTCACCAACCCTAGATCTACATTCAGGGGATGGAATTGATGCAAAGAGAGTAGCATCATCTGCATATGCAACAAGCTTGTTTTCTAGGCCAAACCACATGTCATGTGTATATAGTATGAAAAGTAATGGGCCAAGAACACTACCCTGTGGAACACCGGATATCACATTTCTATAATCACTATGGTGCCCATCAACAACAACTCGTTGAGATCTATTACTTAAAAAATCAATGATAATGCTAAGAAACGACCCACCCACTCCCAACTGTTTCAGTTTGAAAACAAGGGCCTCATTATTAACACGGTCAAAGGCAGCACTAAAATCAAGGCCAGTCATACGAACTTCCCGACCACAATCAAGGGATTTCTGTATAGCATTGGAGATTGTAAGAAGGGCATCACATGCTCCAAGGCCTTTACGAAAACCAAATTGCAAACTAGGGAATAGATGATTACCTTCAGCAAACCTATTAAGACGTTTTGCCAGAAGACGTTCAAAAACTTTAGATAATATGGGAGTTATGGAAATTGGGCAGTAATCAGTGGGACTTGAGCTACCACAAACACATTTACATAGAGGAGTAACATTACCAATTCTCCAACTAGTGCTACAAGCTCCTCTTCTTGCTAACTTGCGCAAAATAACAGATAACTTTGGAGCTAAGAAATCTGCTGTCTTTATAAAAAACAAAGGAAAAATACCATTTGGGTCTACACCTCCATAAGCATCAAGGTCCACCAACAGAGCTTTAATCTCACGAGATCAAAAAGCTAAACTAGTTAGTTTAGCCTCAGGAAAACAGGAATGAGGAAGTTTCAAGTTTTTCATTACTCTGTTTACTGTTAAAAACATCAGCCAAAAGGGTTGCCTTTTCCTTTGGACAGTGAGTGACTGAGCCATCTGGTTTAAGTAAAGGAGGAACTGTTGCATCTACACCAAGGAGTGCAGATTTAAGGGTAGACCACCATTTATGTTCCTGAGTTGTACCAGAAAGTGTTTCTTTTATGGTTAAATTGTACTCCTTTTCAGTTGAGGCATAACTCTCTGAGCAAAAGCTCGAAGCTGAGTATAGTTGTTCCAGGTCAAATCTGATCTGTTACCCTTCCAAAGTTGATAGGCCTCCTGCTTCTCCAAAAAAGCACGTCTACAATCATCATTGAACCACGGTTTGTCCTTCACTCGGTACCTTAGCACACGAGAAGGGATACGCCTATCAATTATGTTGACTAGATTCTCATTCAAAGGGACAACAGGATCTACGCTATTATATAATTGTGACCAATTCAAGCACAAAAGATCATGTAAAATCCCATTCCAGTCGGCTTGGGATTTCATATAAATTTTACAAGAATATATCAGGGACAGGCTGCTCAGTCTTCACTAATAATGAAATCAAGGCATGATCAGATGTCCCGACTGGAGAACCAACCTTACTAGTTATAACGCCAGGGGAGTCAGTGTATACGAGGTCCAAGCAATTACCAGACCTGTGAGTAGCTTCATTTATGATTTGCTCACAGCCTGATTCAGAGGCAAAGTCTAAAGCTCTTAAGCCATGGCAATCGGTAGGAGAGATGGAACTGAATCACTCCCTATGGTGAGCATTAAAATCACCAACAAAGACAAAAGAAGCCTTTCTATCATCTTCTTGTATCTTAGCCATAATGGTAAGAAGACAATCGAAGATAGAATCATCTATGTCTGGATTCCGGTAGATCGAACACAAATAAAAGTTGTTATGCCTGCCACAAACTTTTATTACCTGAATCTCATGACATCCACATTGATAGCAGGACTTATGAGAAGCAGGGTACTCGGTCCTAATATACACCGCCATTCCCCTGGCCCTAGGGATGGCATCACGTTTCAACATTATTGGCTTCTTAAAACCAGTTATAAGGAGCTCAGATGAGTGCCTCATATTAGAAACCAAAGTTTCTGAGCACAAAAGAATATCATACTGTCTGGACGCAACTGTAAGGTCTTGGATATTTGCATGAAGACCACGAATATTGCAATACAGAAGATGACATTGACGAAATCTAGGACGTACTGGTCCCGGATTTCGCTCAATGTCTCCAGACAGCATAAGAATTAATAGAAATAAAAAAGACACATCATACTTAAAAACTAGATTAACAAGAATTATAACAAAAACAATACGTACAGAATTATAAACAAGGTGATTGATGATACCCATAGACTATAGTAAAAAGTCAGAAAAACTGGTCAACATGGAGGAGCCGATACACCATGCAAGGCTAAATACCCTCCAGGACAGCCACTTCAACTGAAGGAAAAGGAAAAGACAACCTCTTGATAAACCACCAGGCATCCATGGCCCTTCTATTAAGCCTGCCCAACACACCATTTCAAAAAAACAAGAAGAAAAAAAAAATAAGATAGAATAGTGTGCCTGAGTGTACCCTCAAGCAAGAGAACTCCAACCCAAGACAGTGGAAGACCATGGTACAGAGGCTATGGCACTACCCAAGACTAGAGAGCAGTGGTTTAATTTTGGAGTGTCCTTCTCCTAGAAGAGCTGCTTTCCACAGCTAAAGAGTCTCTTCTACCCTTACCAAGAGGAAAGTACACTGAACAAATTGCAGTACAGTAATTAACCCCTTGGGTGAAGAAGTGTTAAGTATCTCATTGTTGTCAGGTGTATGGCGAAAAACGAGAATATGTAAAGAATAGGCCAAACTATTCTGTGTAAGTGTAGGCAAAGAAAAAATAAGCCGTGACCAGAGAGAGGGATCCAATGCATTACTGTCTGGCCAGTCAAAGGATCCAATACCTCTCTAGTGGTAGTATCTCAATGGGCGGCTGGTGCCCTGGCCAACCTACTACCATCAAAAGCCAGATTGGCAGGGACGTCCACCCTTCCTAATGGGTGAGTCACCCCTAGTAAATAGCATGGCTTGTATTCCAGTTACGGAACAAATGTCAAATTCGTAGATAATTTGTATTTTTCCTAACTATACAAACCTTAGTTATTTATACAAGCTTGCCTGCCAGCCCTATCCCCCTTGAAGTCCTACCTCCAAGCAAAGTGAACTAAATCAGAGGTTGTGAGAGGGAGTGGTAGCAAGCTCCCCCCCCCCCACCCCGCTAACTAGCGGTGTGGGTAGTTAACCCTCGCTAAATTTTAATGGCTCGTCATTTCAGCCCCGCCGAAAGTATAACCCCTAATAAATAGCTAAGGTTTGTATAGTTGGGAAAAATACAAATTATCTACGAATTTGTCATCTTTTTTACATGAAAACTTGATTCTGCTCAAAAAAGGAACAAATTGGGAGATGGACACGTGAGGAGAGAGAATGCAAGACTGAGGCAGCAAGAAATGAATTGTTGTGCTGGGCAGCGAGGGAAGTGGTGCGGAGTGAGCTGGGTGAAAAGGAGCGTGGCTGTTTGAAAATGTCGCACTGCGAGAGTACTCGCAAACCTGCCGAGAGTATGTGATGTTTTATTTAATAGGTTATACGGTTCTCTGAATTGCAAAATCACGAAAAAAGAAATCGCCAAAAGCGAGGACTGACTGTACAATTATCCCGGGTCATCTAATCCTGACCCTGGGTCTCCTTTATCTAGCAAAAAACCTAAAGCTTCTCTAGAGGCGAGAGCCGTTTTACATTTTGGCTCTAAGAGTTTGGAGATGGTAACTATATTTACAGAGATCCACATATTCAAATGGTAGCTAGATTCAAAATAAACTGACCAACATGTCCCTCTCAAAGGGGCTATCCATATTTTGATAGCCTTCCGAATGAAAAAAAGTCGACCCAGTCTCTATCCCTAAAACCAACGATGTGATAAAAAATTCCTCTTCGCTAGCATTCTTTGCCGATATGCTATTTCATGACATCCTGAGCTATACTGGTTGGTCTGGACATTGGGGGTTTATTGAACACTACCCAAAACAAATCCAACAGTACTCATCCATGTGGAATACTTGGTGCATTTGTTACCCCTACTTGGTTATAAAGAGAGAAGGACTAAGTCAACCAGCTCCTTCAGAAGAAGCGAAATGATGAGCATTCAGTATTCTTCAGTCAGACCTGTTAGATTTCTTCTCACCCATGAAATCATGTGCATGTGTTGTATGTCCTGCTTGGTTGTAGAGGTTGGCCTTGAGGCTACACTTATCTACTTAGTAATGCTCTGGTACCAGTTCTTGGAGACCATCCAGCCCTTTAACCACAGGAGGTTTGACAAAGGTACACCTTACTTGGAGAGGTGCTGTGTGGTTTCCAGTACCTACTCTTCTCCTTAGCCTTTTACAGGGTAGTGGGGCAATTGTTTTTCACTAGCAAATTTCTGGATAGCAGTTGGGCACTAGTTGATGTACTTAAACGTGACAGTCAACTGTGATGATGGTTCCTTCCTATGAGGCTGATGACATAGTAAGGACTTCACTTATACCTGACGAATTCTGCAACTGAGGTGCTGCGTTGTTCTAATGAGCTTGAACTTGAGGGTCTCCTTAGACACACCAAGTCCATGCTATGCACATTGATCCACTGGTCCTAGAGCAGGAGAATCTATATTTATTTGGTATTTGTCATATTGGATTCCCTGTTCTAGCCTTTCACTGTAAATTCCTTGGAGACCACACAAAACCTCCCCAATAATATTGTAGATTTTTCCTTTGTCAAAACCACTTTTTTTATGTATTACAACTTCAATGATTTTCCTCAGTTGTACTAGTAATCCACTGCTGTGAATGTCCTGTTGGCCATATTCTGTATATACTGGTTTTCTTACATCCAGCCAACAATTTCTCTGGTAGGGTAATTTTTGCTGCCTTGCGCAAACCTTTATTTTAGGCCTTACCGTGAAATTCAACTCCTCCCAAGGTGAACGTGATGGCATTGCTATTCTCTGTATTGTGTTCCTTTGTTAACCCTTGATAATAAAAATTTTGAGTAAAATTTTTTTATCCAGCCTCCACTTCTCTAGGTTGTGATTTATATGATGGCAAGCCCAAAAATTTTCAATTCTACAGATTCTCTTCCAACATATTTATAAATCTTACATGATGGCCAGCCTACATCTCTGAAGTTTTACAAGACTTTCTCCCCCAACAATCTTCCTTTCCTTTCCACTCATTCTTTACATTTAGCCTGAAAGCTCCTCTGTTATTGAAGCCATTTGTCAATTAACACACCCAACCATTTTCTTCCAGGCAATTGGGTAAATGATCCTAACATTATAGTTTGCTTAGAAACTTTGATAAAACAGAATTTTCAAAATATTTTCCCCCAACATTTTTTAGTCAAGAAGTTTTTCTCACTGACTTGCAAGTCTTTGTCAAACTGGACAGACATTTGTTCCAACAGAAATAGAAACCCTCATCTTTTATATGATCATACATCAACTTTAGCTGGTTTGGTCTCAGGGGGAAGCTTTCTCACAACTCTGCCTCACTTTGTTTTGGCAGTAAATAACCAGGTTAGGAGATTTCCACTGCTGTTGGACTTCTTTAACCCTGAGTATTAAAGATTTTCTCTCTGAGTGATCTTTTTTGTTGATAAGTGCAAGGTCAAGCAGCACAGGTTAACTTTGGACATTTATCCTCAAGTGATTTATTATTTCTGCAGGGGTCAGGTGCATTCCAAGGATTTGCCTAATAATGAGCTTGGCAATTGGTCTCCTATCTGGTTGAAGAAGTTCAGAACTAAGAGGAGTTTTATGAAGACAGTCAGCATTCTCAAGGTGTGTGTTAACATAATAGGTTTTTTTTTTCAGGCAAGTGATGCAAGTATTGGCAGTTCCCTCACTTGGTGTAATATAGGTAACTTGACCCTTTTGGTGTAAGAGCCTACCTTGGTTTCTGTTTTTAGTCTTTTGGGATAACAGTTCCTAACTCTTGACACGAGAAAACACATTTTTGGGAGGTACTCTTTGGTTCGCAAGGCATTCCCAGAGCCCTACTCTCATCAAGGGAAAAGATTGTTTACAATGATAAAATAATGATTTTCCGTCTTCCCCGAGTGCAATAGTGCTTGTTAGCAAGTGACATGTTATCCACTAGCAGATGAATATAGCATTGGAGGTGCTCTGATGGTTGTTTAGAGCGCCTTGAACCTATGGGTCTCCTCTATATATTGTACACTGAGTCTTGTGTTTTCATGTTAATCCACAAGCCCTTTGGCAGGGAAGACATTATTTTTTTGGACTATCCTGTTATCAAGTAGTAAATTTCCTGCTGTAGCCTAAAAGGAAAGTCCTTGGGGTTCCTCAAGTTCCTCCCAAAAATAGGGCTTTCCTTTGTCAAATGCCTTTATTTCTTATAATTTATTTTATACTTGACTGCTTTCCCAATAGTTTTTCTTTGGGCCTATAGCATTCTGCTTCTCTGACTAGGGTTACAGCTTAGCTTGTAATCATGATAATCGTAAATGGTCTTTCGAATTAAAAAGCAAGTATTATATATTGCAGAGTGGCTGCTCGAAGTAGTAGTACTTACAAATACTGTACAGTATTACATCAGTATTATTGCTTTTTGAATGAGCATTAAAGGTTTAAAGGTCACTCATGAATGGCAGAGGCAAGGGACAGTGACATTGCTCTATCAAGCAGCAGGGCAATGCCCTAGAGACTGACCATATATACATATGATCAGCACCCAAGCCCTCTCTCCATCCAAGCTAGGACCAGGGAGTGCCTGGCAATGGCTGCTAATGACTGCATCAGCAGATACACCTATAGCCTCCCCCCAAACCTTAACTCACAAGGATGGTGAGGTTGCAGCAACTAAAGGAACAAAAGTTTGAGCAGGACTTAACCCCAGTCTGACATTCACCACTCCTCAGGGACGTTACCACATCAGTCGCCACAACTACCGGACAAGGTAAAACTAATATATCTTGACATGGCACTTCATCAACCATTGCTTGAGTGTTCATACTACCATTCAAGGCAGAGCTCACAAATATTTCAGACAACATAAAAGAGATGCCTTGTAAACAGTCTCCAACTACAGTTCATCAAATTTTTTTTTCTTTGGTGCATTTGTGGTAATATTCCTAGCACTAGTAACTATTGACATTAAGTCCTTGATCTGAAGCGCCTATCAAGTCTCAATATACGAGCGTTGTTACTATGTAACCTTAGCCAAGGAAACCATTTTAATTTCATTTTTTTTTTAGTAATTTTTCACAAACAGTATACAGGACACTAAATATTTTCTTAAAAGTAATGGTAGGTTCTGGGAATATTGTTTTCTGGCATTTGGTAATTTCCACTAATAAAAATTTTATTCCTGTATTTTAACAGATGAATTTCTCAGGCTCATATTTCCTCAATACATCAAAGAAACAGCCTACGAATTATTTTACTCTAAGATGGGGCAATCTATATCTGTTGGTAATTACTGGAATGATCCACATCATCAGGAATTGTACTATAAGTAAGTAGACCACATTTAACCCTCCACATACCTGTTGGCTGGTATTTCATCAAGATTAATTAAGATTAAACATCTCTTATTTAATTAAAATTTATTTCTATAAACCTCCCTTGATGTTCATATTCCTTTTACCTCAAAAGTTAGTTAAATGTCACCATCTACCCTAAAACTAAAAAATTTCCTGTTTTCTTTCCCTGTAATACTGTAATCCTGTCCCTCTAGTGTAGTATTGGGATTATATGGCAGTGTGTAGTACAGTGGAACCTCTACACACGAACGTATCTACATCCGAATTTTCCAACATCCTAAGTAAAATTCGAGCAAATTTTTGACTCTACACCCGAATTTTATTTCGACACACGAAGTAAACATTACGCCATTGAGCATCGAGTGCTCAGTTCTCTATTCTTGTGTGTATCGTGTGGTTGTCCTCTATTTGGTCTGTTATTAACAGTGCTCATTTTCTTCCTTTTCTCACATTTCCTTTTTGATTTTACCTATAATCATGATGCCTAAGAAGCTAAGTTTCAGTACAGGAAGAAAGCAATTTTTTCATTAGAATTGAAGCAAGAAATTATAGAAAAACATGGAAGCAGTGTGCATGTGAGTGATACTGTATGGCTAAGCAATATGGCCGGAATAGGCCTATGATCTCGAGGGTCATCAAGCTGAAGGCAGCCATTAAAGCAAATAACCATCGAAGGGGATCACCATTATTACAAGACATCTTAGCAATACCCTGGAAGAGATAGAACGCCTTTTGTTGATAGGGATAAAGGACAAAGAGATTGTTGGCAACGATCATTTGTGAGAAGGGCCAGCGTGATGAACAGAAAGAAAGAAAAAAGTGAAGCAAAGAAAACCATGATAGCATTAACAAGCTCTTTTAAATAAGACTTCTCTCTTTTTCTGTTTCTCTCTAAACAGCATTAACATGTTCTTTAAATAAAATCTCTCTCTCTCTCTCTCTCTCTCTCTCTCTCTCTCTCTCTCTCTCCCTCCCTTCGCTGTTATAGTGTTAGATACGTCTATTATTTTTTTTCCGAGAGAGAGAGATTAAACAAAAATGTGTTTAGAGTACATATGATTTTTAACAGCGCCGAGGAGTTGAAAAACAATTAAATGTAACTAAGAAAGTAATAACAGCTAATCTGAATTCCTTTATTAACTAAAAAAAATATTGATACAAACACACTCGTGTGCGTATGCACAACCACACACACAGGTGCAAAAATTGCTACGCAGTAAGAGAGACGGTCGGGGAGGAGGTAGAGATGGTGACTGCGATAACATACCGTAACTCGTCACTGAAAGTGATGAAAATAAAAAATCAAAAGAAAAAAAATTTTTAAAATATGAAATATAAAAATTTAAAAAAAATAAATATGCTAAGTTACATTAAAATTTCCGTAGTGTAAGTTACGGTATGTTATCGCAGTCACCATCTCTACCTCCTCGCCGATCGTGTCTCCTCGTGCGTGTGTGTGTGTTTGCGCATACGCACACGAGTGTGTTTGTATCAATATTTGTTTTAGTTAATAAAGGAATTCAGATTCGCTGATATTGTTTTTTTAGTTACATTTAGCTGTCTTTCAACTCGTTAACGCTGTTAAAAATCATATGTACACAACACATTTTTGTTTAATCTCTCATTTTTGTTTAATATATATATCTCTCTCTCTCTCTCAGAAAAAATTAATAGACGTGTCTAACACTAACAGCAGTGAAAGAGAGAGAGAGAGAGAGAGAGAGAGAGAGAGAGTGAGAGAGTGTGTGTGTGTGTGTGTGTGTATTTAAAGAACATGTTAACACCATGTCTACCTTCTCGCCGATCGTCCGTCTCCTCCTGGCGTAGCAAATCCTACACCTGCGTTGGGCTGTCTCTAAGGTAAAGTGGCAATAAAACACATTTTTTATTTATTATTTCTTTATAATTATCTTTTTTACATGCTTCTTTCATATTATGCAGTTATGTTATTGTTATGTGTAATTATGTGTAGCCATTTATTAAGGATTTATTATGGGTTTTTAGGTTGAGGAACGAATTAAATGAATTACCATTTATTCTTATGGGAAAATTCGTTTCTACATCCGAACATTTTCTACATCCGAAGTTGGTTGTGGAATGAATTAAATTCGTATGTAGAGGTACCACTGTAATACTACTGCATGGATAAATGATATCCCTTTATCTTTCAGTTTCCTTAGAAACTTATATATTTAGCAGATGTGGAAGGTTCAAGAGTTCCCTGAGAAACTCCACTAACGGATGCAGGTGGTCTAGAAACCACTCGTGGTATAGTCAGATCGGGCTATTAGGGTCAATGAGAGGTTTGGTGTTTCTCTTAACCTGTTGAGAACTCTTCTCAGTAGGCAAAAAGAGCGGAAAAGCGAAGGAGTCTTGCATGTCCCAGGCTGAGAGAGATTGCATTGTCCTCTGCCCACATCAGTGTCTGTCAGTTGGCACAGCTGATGGGAGACTGTGCCTCCTTTCTTGTAGATATAAGATAGCTCGGCAGTGTTGTCGCTCACCGTCACCACCGGTGTCCCCAAAGACAATGTTGAAAATATTGCGGTGTTAACATTGCTGCATTCATCTCCAGGCAGCCCCCAACTTTTGGTGGAACCGTCTGTTTAGAGCCTGAATTCCGGGGTGTGGGGTGGGGGGGGGGGGATCACTGACAACAGAGACTCCTGCTTGAGGTTTGATTGGTCTAACCACTGGAGAAGGTGTTCCTTGGAGTGGGGATCTTACCTGGATCAACGTCCGATGATCGTCCTGATGCCGAGACAGACATTTTTGTCCCCCATTGAAGGTTCGTCATATGAAGTTTCCAGATGTTTGAACAACACCTGCCACTGCCAAGCTGGAAGAGAAGGCTGTTAAATGGAAAGCAGTGCAAACTAGTTAAGAAATTCTGTCTTCCAATGTTTAGACTCTCCCGAGGTGCAAATCTACCTCCATTCCCAAGTAAACCAGTATCTGAGATGGGGATAGGACAACTACTTCAGATTCGTCACGATCTCCAGATCCTGACAGAACTTGAGTCGTCTGTATGTGGTTCGGAAGAATCTCTTGAGTATGTGAGGATCAGTCAAGTACTGTAGAAGACGAATCCTGTTGATGTGGGCCCAAGACGATACCAGTTCAAAGACACTCTTAAAGACCTAAGGGGATATCGACAGGTCGAAGCATTGGACTTTGAATTGGTACACTACTCTGTCTACAGTATTACCAAACACAGGAACTTACTGGACACCAGCATCAGATGAATCAAGATCTGAAAGTAGGCATCTCAGATCCTGCCGGAACCAGCGCCGGAGAGGATGAAGTAGGTTGTATCCTTGGGTCTCGTGGTTTATTGGTGAGCGAAATGGGCATCCACTGTCTATGAACTAGTTCTGGGTGCTCATCCGAAAGGGTAATAAGGATCAACCTGTTAGAATCTATAAAGGACATCTTTTGGGATTACCAAACAATTCTTCTTTGCTCCAGGGGTTAACTACTGCACTATAATTGTCCATTAGCTACTTTCCTCTCGGTAAGGGTAGAAGGGGTAGAGATCTCTAGCTTGAGGGTTCACTTGGGCATACTCAAAATATTTCATATTCATTATTTTACTTGTACTTTGTTTATTTCCTTATTTCCTTTCCTCACTGTGCTATTTTTCCCTGTTGGAGCCCTTGGGCTTTACCACTAGGGTTGTAGCTTAGAAAGTAATAATAATAATAAAGGGAGCCTTTGTGTGCGTGAGGCCTGGTGTCTCCTTAGGTGGCGTGGCAGGACTTGGTTTGGACCTACCTCTCAGCTTATCTGGCAGATGTATTGGGTGATAAGAGTTGTAGCAATGGGTCTGGATGGGCCTGAAACACCTATCTTCTGTAGTCTAATAGCGCCAGCCAACCCAATACGAGGTTATTGATAGCCAGTGAAGGTCGATGAGGCCGAGGTCCATTTGCAAAGACTGGTAAAAGTAGGTTTAGAGGGAAGCTTACCTCTCCCTCTTGTAGGTGAAGATGCTGTTTTCCCCACATGCTGGCGCTTCAGTTCAGGGGAAAGGACTAAGAGGAGAAAGCTTGTTTGCAAGTCTCTTGGATGAAGTGCTGAATCTCGGCGAGACTATACAAGTGTTGCGAGAAAAGTGGTGAGCATTGGATGTACAGTGATCAAGCGATCGCGAAAGAGAACACGAGCTCTAGGGCAAGGAGGGGTGAGGAGCGCCTGGACAGTGAAGGCTCGATTCTGTGATCGAGGTCTGTAGTGCCTCTCCTAGAGCAAGGAGAGTGCCCCGACTGCAAAAATGAGCTCTTGCAGCGATGGCAAGGCGGGCTGCGAATCCTCAGACATGGAGAAGTCCTCAGGGGTGACCTGGAGCGCCGTCATCTGCACATTGAAGGCTAGGATCGTTGATAAAATGAGGCGGCATCAGAATAGCGCAATTCTATACTCTTCGAAACCGGTAATGGGCTCAGAGGAGTGTTTCCCTTGCGTAGTGTGTGAGGGGAAGTGCTGGCAGGCAAAATCCTACAACCAGAAGGTCCAGCAGATGAAGGAGCAATTGTTGAGCGTCTTGTGGGAGAGGAAGCAGGTCTCGTAGGAGATAGTTTGCTAGAAACCAATCTCTAATCTCCCTCCGAGGAAGCGATATCAAACTCAGACGGCCTTGTGAGAAGCCAGAGAAGAGCTGCGATAATCTTCCGAAGAGCGTGGACACAGGAGAACATGGCCTGACTTACAAGAAGGTGACTCTGGCGGGTGAAGACTTGTGGAGGAGCTGGCAAGAGCAATTGCAACCTACAAGGAAGATGATGGCATAGAGTTTGTGTTCTGAGGATGTATCTCTTCCCATAAAACAAAGTTTCTCCTCCCATGGTGAGCCTGTAATACCCAGCGAAGGTTACAGCAGTCAAAGGACATCTGCCTTCTGTAAATCAAGTGGAACTACTCTGAGGGACAGCAACACAGCTTCGCTAGGGGAAGTAACGGAGCCTCCTTTCCCAAGAGGTTGACTGCAAGTCACAACCATCACTCAACCAACCACCCTCTGGAGGAAGAAGTCAGGAAAGCAGCAGGTCCAGACTTTCCAGCCTTTGAGGAAGACCCTAAAAGCAAGGAAGCTTATTTACACTCCTCCTCCCTTCTGCTGAGCAACACCCATTGGGAGCATGGTCACTCCCTGCATTCCTCACCAGCACACATGCCCCAGGTGGGATCTCTGGACAAGTCAGCATTATCATAAATTAACAGCAAGTAAACAGATGGAAGAAAAAGCAAAAAATTTAAGTTATTATAAAGCATAAACTGCCAAATTCGCAGAAACAAGTTCTCTTTGTGATGGCTGAATTTTAATTGATAGGGAAACTACCCTGTCAGGTGTTTACACTTTGTGAAATGTTTAAATGCTGTAATTCAGCCTTCCCTGTAATTCTACTCCATATAAGTAAAGAACGAATGGTTTGTATTCGTATAGGAACAAAGTTTCTGGAGAGGGAGGTCTCAACCTTCCGGACTCACCAGTGGTAGCTTATACACCCCCCCCTGGAACCCCCCCCCAAGCGGCGGCGCGAGCCCTAAACCACGCCCCCTTGGGCGGAGTTACCAGAGACGAGCGGGTTGACTCGGCAATGGAAGTCACATTTCTGAAGTTGACTTCGGCACAGAACGTTCTCCTCTTTTTCCCTCCCGCTGCTCCCAACATTTGCTGATTTTCATTATCCTGCACTCAGCAACCAGAGTAATATCTCAGCCCACGGCTTAATTATGTCTAGGCAAATTCTTACCTCCGCGGAGGTGCATCGGCTTAGCGAAGACTCCAGCGGAGAGGAGAACGTAATCAGTAACGAAAAACGCACACAATCGACTGCAGATAGTGATATGCCTTCTAATTCTGATATCGTAAATATGTTACTACAACAGAATCAAACTCTTATGCAAATCATCCAGAAAAGGTAAGGTTTTAAATTCTGTTTACAACGAAAACGTCATATGGAAAGCAGCTGATTTAGACTAATGACGTCACAAATGCAAATGGTGGCCCCCATACGTAAGCTTGTTATGATTTGAATGCTTAGAGCAGGCACTTCCGAACATAGCGTAAGTAGCTTAAGCAAAGCATGTGCATGATTACTACACGATTAATCGGTATAAACAAACTAAATACTCCAATTTTTATATATTACAAAATTATAATTAAGCACACAAAACAAATTGCTTGCCTGACACATTAAAAGCACGCGCTTAATAGGCAGTAGGCTAGACCACAGGTAAGTTCGAGCTTACATTTCTCGCTTTAAACCTATCGACACTAGCCTAGGCCCTGGGGGGCTATCTGATAAGGGTTACATATGAGGCAGGTCTAGTTTATTAATAATAACAGATTTAAACTTATCATTCACTTAAATATGGCACTGAATTAACCTAAGAGGGCTATTTGAGTCGTGAACCCCATTGCCTGACTTCAGCCTTCTAGGTCCGCTGCTGTCCATATTTACTATACCTGTTGAACAAAATTTCAATTATTCTATGGTAAATAAATCACTGATATTAAACATTCATCTCGGCAGAAGTGGTTCACCTGCTAAGAAGAATGAGGCTCCCCCTCCTACTAAGCGCTCAAGACGATCACCTGAATTACCTGAAAGTGCAAATTTAGACCTCTTTTCCTTTTATAATAATGGAGACGAAAGTGATTACGAAGATTTCAACCTTCTTACATTCAATAAACCCATTCCTTCATATATTTCCACCAATTTCAAAGCTGAACCATCTTTTCATAGAGAAGGGAAAATTCAATTGAATAATTCACTAGTAGCATTAACTTTCAGTGAAGGCCATAGTGATAACCGGGATAAATTCTTTGTTAGTAGTCAAAATAAGGAGTTCTCAGACTTTTTTAAATTAATTAATACTCCAAAGTTGAATTTCTGGCCTGAAGGTAAGGTATTTGATGACAGTTATAAGAGAAAATTTTTTTATGACATTGAAAATATTAAAATGAGTATTTCTGCCTTTCAAGGGCATGCAGCACTGGCACACATTGTATACCCCTCCAAAGTAAATGACATTGATTTTTTGTCCAAAATTATTATTGGTCCCCTAAGGAGGAGCATAGACCTCATACAAAATTTGATAAGAAATTTCAGAAGCAGAGCACTTCCTAGATACCTCAAGGAAGAAGTAAGAGATCTTATAATCAAAGCAGACATTAAAGAAGTTTGGAATTTAAATGAAGACCAAAAATCAGCCATTGCTGCCTGCTTTCACAAAGGTCCCCTCCTCAGAGGAGGGGCAGCAAACTTCAGGGGTAGGAAATTCAACTTCGGGGGCAGATTTCAGGGAAGAAGGTTCAGTTTCCTCAAAGGTAACCCTAACTTTAGATTCAAGTCTCAGCCACTTAGAAGAGGTAATAGGCGAGGTGGGTACAGGGGGGGGAGGTCACAAAATGGACAAGCTAATAGTTCAGGAGCCAGAGAAAAGAAAGACCCTAGAAATTGAGCCATGCTCCGCACCAGTTCAAAGAGAAATTTTTTCAGCACCAGTATTCTATGCACCAGTTGATAACGATGTTTACTCTGCACCAGTTAATAATGAGCTTTGCTCAGCACCAGTTAATGAGCTTTGCTCAGCACCAGTTAATTACGAGCTTTGCTCAGCACCAGTGGTTAATGAGCTTTGCTCAGCACCAGATAATAACGAGCTTTGCTCCGCACCAGACCATCATGACATTGGGCCAAATGCTATAAATCAAGATAGAAGTAAAGAGACCTCACCTTTGGCCTCAAAACCAATGAATAACTCCTCCCAGAGCCCCCCAGAGAATAGGATAGGTAAGTCATTATTGATGAATATTGATAGTTGGAGAAAGCTTCCTAATGCCTCTTTTGCTTGTAAAATTATCAATGAAGGGGTGAGAATTCCGTTTAATAATAAACTTAAAGCCCAGAGGTCATTAAAAAGAACAGGTAAAGATAGATTTTATTCAATTAACAAGCGTAAAATATTGGAAAGTGAATGTGACAGACTGCTAAAACTAGGTGTCATAGAGCAGATCCCCAGAACTTCCTTTTACTACTCCAACCACATATTTTATAAATTCAAACCAGATGGAACAGTACGACTAATCTTTGACATGAAAGTGCTCAACACCATGATTAAAAAACCTTCTTTTACCATGCTCAAGGCCAATACTATATTTCCCTATCTACATCTAAACTCTTGGGCCTGCAAACTAGATTTAAAAGATGCTTATTGGCACATTCCATTACATGCAAGTAGCCAGAAATTTCTAACCTTCAAACTAGGTAAAAGGAAGTTCAAATGGACTGTGATACCCTTTGGACTAAAGACAGCACCTTATATTTTTTCAAAAATAATGTACACAGTGATCAAGTATATTAGAACCTCATATAACATCTTAATATTCAACTATCTTGATGACATTCTCATATTAGCAAAAGATTATTTTAATTCAGGGTACAAAATCATTCCCCACACCTTCAAAAAATACCTAAAGCCATGGGAACAGAGACAAATGTACAGAGAGATTAACATTCCAAAACCACAGATAGATGCAGAACTTTTCACTGACGCTTCCAACCAGGGTTGGGGAGGTGCATTAGTAATAGCGGGTAATATGCTCTCAATAAATGGAACTTGGACAAATGAAGAATCCTCCCTTCACATCAATGTAAGAGAGTTATTAGCTTGCTTCTATTCTTTGGAACACTTCATCACAAGGTTATACAACAAGGTAGTCTTAATACATGTTGATTCAAAGGTTACTAATTGTTGGATAAAGAAACAGGGTAGTATCAGAAACAAGTTAGCCCATGAACTAGTCAGGAAAATACTTAGTACCATGAAGGATCACAACATACAGATAAATTCCAGATGGATCAGGGGAGTAAGTAACACCATCGCAGACTCACTTTCCAGGGACCTGGGTTCCATTCACACAGAAACTTCCCTCAGTGACAGTCTATTCTCCTTAATCTGCTCTGACTTCAATTTCACCCCAGAAATAGACCTGTTCTCAAATGGTTTCAATACTAAGTGCAAAAAGTTCTGTTCATCTCTTCCAAATCAAAAAGCCATCAGCAATAATGCACTTACGATTAGCTGGAAGGGATCAACACCCCTCTATGCCTTTCCACCAGGATTCTTACTACACAAAGTAGCTTTTAAAATCAATAAAGAATGCAATAATAATATGCTTTTCTGCACCATATCGCAGGGGACGGAACCATGGATTCCATTAGTGAAGTCAGTCGCGAAGCAGCACAAACGATATATTGTGAAGATCGAAGACTACCAGATAGTTCTCAAGGATTGTATCTCACCCTCAGCAAAGCTCCAATCAACTTTGATCGCCTTCAAAATTTAAAGGATCAGCTCCCTAACGTCTTTCCTCCTGAGGTTTGCTCCAAAATTGCTGTCAGCTTGAGGGACAGCTCCTTGCACAAGTATGAAAACCTATACAACATTTTTAAAAGTTTCATTCACAAGGAGTATGGAAGAGACAACAAATTTCCCCTGTTAGCAATTATTTTATTTTTCAATCACCTTATAGACAAGGGTCTGTCTTACAACACCCTGAAGAGCTACAGAGCAGCTTTAGGTCCTATCTTGTCAGGCTATTTCCCAGGTTACTGTCTTGCAGAGGACAAATATGTCAAAGCAATGATATCGGGAGTTAATAGAAGGAAACCTAGAAATTCTCACCAGTTCCCTGGCTGGGATCTAGACAAAGTAATTTCATTTCTCAACACCACGAAAGATAACTCTACCTTACCACTGACACAGAAAACCTTGTTCCTAGTAGCCTTAGCTTGCCCTTTAAGAGCTAATCAATTTAACAATCTCAGCATTTCCAGGAGCACCTTCACCCCAGAACACATTGTCTTACGGAACCACCCTTCCTTCATGGCCAAAAACCAAAAGAACAACTACACGCCAATAGAGATCAGCTTTAGGAAGCTTCCTAACAGACCAAAAATATGTCCAGTCAGACAATTGATCTTCTATTTGGAATACACCAACAAAGTCTGTATGGAAAGAAACATAGACAGGAAAGACCACATATGGCTAGATGAACACTTCAAGATAATGTCTCTACAAAAAATGAGACAACTTTTTAGGGAGTGCATTTTCAGAGCCGACCCAAATGCAACTAAACAGTCAACGAATTTTCACTCTATAAGGGGGCAAGCTTCATCAAGACTGCTATACAATGGAGTATCGATACAAGAAATCATGTCCAGAATGAATTGGAGAAGCGACTCTGTCTTCAGCTCTTACTATGCTCTCCTCGGCTTACAGGGAGCTTTCGATGCTGTGGTCGCTGGACTTCATCTTCAAGCCCCCTGAAGCATCTGCCTAGCTACCACTGGTGAGTCCGGAAGGTTGAGACCTCCCTCTCCAGAACTGTAAGTTTACTTGTGAACGAAGGTTCTGGAGTGGGAGGTGAGACCTTCCGGACTCAAAGTCTGGGTCACCCTCCAACCCTTCCCCCGTGAGCCGAGGAGACCATGTACAGTACTGAGGAGGGAATATTCTAACAACTTCATAATTCAACAGAGTAGGCTATATACAAGAACACACACATACAATCACTATTATTCCACAGAAAACAAACTAACTGGAATCTTTCAATATTCATATCAACCAAGAGAGCACAAGAAGATTGAATTTACTAGTAAAAAGACCTTTATGTCCAACAATTTGCACCTTCACAGTAATTCCTTCATAACTTGCACTACCAAGGTAAGGTCAACCACTTCTGTGTTATTTTTTGTTCTATTACAACTTCAAAAATGTGACTTCCATTGCCGAGTCAACCCGCTCGTCTCTGGTAACTCCGCCCAAGGGGGCGTGGTTTAGGGCTCGCGCCGCCGCTTGGGGGGGTTCCAGGGGGGGGGGTGTATAAGCTACCACTGGTGAGTCCGGAAGGTCTCACCTCCCACTCCAGAACCTTCGTTCACAAGTAAACTTACAGTTTTAAGGTACTGGTTTGTATATATGAAATGTTTTGTTTATTCAATTTTCCCATTTTCTTCCATTTTCTTCATTATATCAAGTATGTATAGTTGATTTATTTTAGTGTATGTATGGTTGATTTATTTTAGTGAGGCAGATTTCCACCTTATCACAAGGTTGCCATTTTAGCTCGGAAAAGTTGCCTAATAGCCGATGGGTCGAAAATATTTTTATCCGAATACCATCATTGCTTTCAAATAATTACAAAGTAAAGTAAATCGAAACTTATTTACTAATCTAAATTTCTCCCTCAGATATAGGTTTTGTCAATAAATAATGTTATGGAGTGAATATATTATAAAGTAGCGTGATGGTAAGTCTAAATTTGATAACACCTGCTGAAGTCAACGACAGCTTTTTTCGTTTGTACGTTGCATAATTTTGTAACTTTTCACATATTTTAACACAAATTGGGATAAATTACACTAAGCACAAGAAAAACCTGTTATAAATTTTCGTCTAGAACAAGAAACCGTAGAATAGATAAAACTCGCTATTAGTGAAAATAGCGGTTAGGTAAAAGCAGGACTCACTCAGAGTGGGTTCTGGGTAAAAAAAACATTCTACTGTCAAACACCGAAGAATGGTAGGGATTGCAACTCAGAAGTGAATATGATAAATTCGGAGATAATTTGTATTTTTCCCTAACTAATACAAACCTGGAGTTATTTATTTGGATTATCTTTCGGCGTAGCTGGAATAGAAGGTAGCCATTAGACTTAAAACTGCGAGTTGGCAACCCTGCCTAACTGTTTGGGCAGGAAGGCTGGGGGTACCCAGTCGCCTCTATATATCCTCTCACAGCAGTGAGGTACACCACTTTTGATTGCAAGCAGGACTTCTGGGGGACAGGTGATGGCGGGCCAATTTATATAAATAACTCCAGGTTTGTATTAGTGAGGGAAAAATACAAATTATCTCCAAATTTGTCATTTGTTCCCATACTAACAAACCTTCCGTTATTTATTTGGATGACTTGCTCTTAGGTGTATGGAAGTCCTAAGTCTGGCATGGATATTGACCTGGTTTTACTTAGTACAGTATATAACTGTGGTCTAGGGAAAACTTTGACACCTCGCTAAAACATAAAAAGCGAGCATAATAGCAACCTGTGCAATACAGTGTAATAGTTTGTTGTCTTGTATAAACATCATCTGAGTTTATATAGGAAATAACAAGACGTATCCCATTGCTTAATTCGCAGAAAGCAATGGGGACGTGGATAGTATAAAAATTTATGACATACTAGGCTACACCAGGGAAGTGATAATTACCTGTAGAGGTTGAAGCCATTTTGCAGAGGGACCCATGGTGCTGTACCCCAAGAGAGGGGAAGATGAAAAAAGGAAAGCCGGATATACTGTCATTCATCCCAATCTTAACCCAGATAACCAATGCCCTCAACCAACTGCTACTTGTCAGAGGTATTCTTAAACCACTTGTTGAGCAGCCACCACAGGACCGATAGTGAACCTGGGGTCGCATCTTTTAAGTAATGGGCTGTGAAAGCACTTGCAACATGGAGAAGTTGGATTTGAATGTCAAGGAAGCGCTAATTCCCCTGACATCATGGGCTCTAGGTCGGCGAGCCGGAGGAGGATCGGGAGCCAAGGCTCTTTTAATCACTTGGCGGATCCAGGAGGAAACCGTGTTTTTAGTGCTCCTCCTCCTCACTCTACCTGAGGTAACAAACAGAGGTGTTAGTCGGAGTAGTGTTGCTGCAGTGCGTTTAAGATAGTTTCTCAAACTTCTCACTTGACATAGTAACAACTGATCTGGGTCATGTTACAGAACCAAGATTCGCAATCTGAAAGGGCCCGAATCTATGGTCCAGTACCCCGCGGATTTTGAGTCTTGGCAATGAACTCGGGGACGAAGCAGTGTCACCCCCCCCTCGAAGGGGCGATGTCATACAAGAGGCCATAAAGTTCACAAACTCTCTCTGCCAAAGCTAAAGCGATCAGTAGCGCCATCTTCAAGTGAGGTTTCAGTCAGTTGCATGATGTAATGGTTCATAGGAGGAGGTTCTTTTGAGGGTCTCAAGATGCAAACCATATTCCATGGAGGCCTAATCTCTAACTGAGGGCAAGTGATCTCCTAACTCGTGAGTGACGAAAGATCCAACGAAAAGGAAATGTTGACTCCTTTCAGCCAAAAGGCGAGCATTAAGGCCCAGCGATAGCCTTTCACCGCCGAGACAGGAAGGTTTTTCCTTCCAAAGGTATACAAGGAACTCTGCTATTACTGGAATAGTGGTATCGAGTGGAGAGATATTCCTTCCACGACACCAATCACAGAATTCTCTCCATTTTGCCTGGTAGACAGAGTCTGAATACTTACTCAAGTAACTGGACATTCTCTCCGCAACTTGTTGTGAAAAGCCATTCTGAGAAAGGAGACGCTGGATCGTATCCAGGCGTGAAGTTGAAGCGACTCCACGGTCCTGTGAAAGATGTTCGCGTATGATTGTTCGAGTAGATCTGGTCGTGGAGGAAGCTCTTGCGATAGATCTACTAGAAGTTACAGGAAGTCCGGAAACCACTGCGTGATGCCATGGGGCTAAAAGGGTCATCATTAGATCTTTGGATGCTCCTCGTTAAGCAGTCTTCTCATCAGACAAAATGGGGGATAAGCGTACACATCGATGTTGTCCCACTATTGTTGAAAAGCATCCTGCCATAGAGCCTGAGGGTCTGGGACTGGAGAACAGTACAGCAGAAGCTTGCTGTTCAGAGATGTTGCGAACAGATCTAAAGTTGGGGAATCCCACAGAGTCAGGACATTGTTGACTACCTGATGATTCAAAGACCATTCTGAACCTACGATCTGCGTCGCGCTGCTCCGATTGTCCACGAGCACATTCCTCTTGCCGGGAGTGAAGTGAGCTGATAGACACCGAATGATCTTCTGACCATCTTAGGATCTTTACTGCAAGATGGCATAGAGGCTGCAAAAAGGTACTGCCCTGTTTGTTTATGTAAGCTACTACTAATGGTGTTGTCGCTCATCAACACCACAGGGTGACCTGCCAGCAATTATTGGAAGTGATGAAGAACTAGCTAGGCTGCTCTCATCTTAAGAGGATTTATGTGCTGGTTTCTGACTCTGACCAAAGGTCGGAGATCGTATGGTGCAGCAGATTCTGGGGTAGGTCAGAGATGTCAACCATATCATTAGACGAACATGCCACAGGGGACCTTCTCTGTGCCTCAGCCATACGAGCTTCCCTTGCTGCAGCGTTCTTGGGTTTCGTCTTGGTGTCCTTCAACTCCCTACTCACAGGACCTTCCTCTGCAGTCTTAAAAGGGGGAACTTGCGAGGTTTTCGAGGCACTCGACGAAGCTTTGGCACTAGGAGCTGAAGGCTCCTCCTCTAGAAGAAGTATGGAAATCAGACGCTGGTCCAGAGGCACTACCTCAATTTCTTGAGAATTGAAGGGATGGATGGTTATCTCCTTGGGCGAGCCTATGTCCTTACTCATCCTAGGGGGGGGGGGGGATGATGTCTGTGTGAGGTGAAGTTACACCTTTCATCCCTCTTTTTTGCCTCTTAGTCATGGTTTCCCTTACCTTCACAGGGGTAAAGGGTAGGTTGGCCATGTTATTGTCAGAAGATCGAGGACCTTTGGCACGCAATCAGGATGGGGGTAATCTACGAGCTTTGTCCGACGTTGATCTCCTTCTAGGATCTAGACTCCCATCGGACGAACTCGACGAGGGTTCCAAAGGAATCCCAGGTGTCGCTTTGACTGGAACAGTTGGAGGTTGTGGTGGTCACATTCAGAGACTTCTGCAGGTTGGTGAGAAAAGTACTCACCCATGCAGGAAGTTCTGCCCCTGAGCTTCCCTTGGAGGTCTACGAGAAAAACGACCCTTGGAGGGAATTCTAGGTGCCTCAGTCGACGCAGGGGAAAGTCTCTTTGGCAGAGGAACACATTCCATTGGTGAACGAGGACGGTCCGGCCTAATAGAAACATTTGCGAATCTATTAGGCAGCTCCCTAAAACCATCTGGAAAGAGTGTCGGCCTTCCTGGAGGTGGTAGAAGCTAAAGGCTGGGGCAACGGTGTTGGTACCGCACTTGGTCGCGGTTCTGACACATCTGCTCGTTAATTGATCGCGGATATTGTCAATTTGCTTGCGAAATCACGAGATTTGCGAGCTAAATCGCATGCAGAAGTGCTGGCAAGAGGAGCCACACAGGAATAGGAAGGTCTAATGCCTTTCTGCTGTCGCAGAGAAGCACCTACATCCGACGAACTTGGCAGAAAAGGTTTCCGAGTAGGAACAACCCTTATCGTTGAAGAACGCGTCACAGTGGTACGCCTTTCCAAGCGTCGCATAGGCGAACGCTTTGCTAATACTCCCCAGGTGATGAAAGGCACAGGGGATTTAGATGGACGCCTGTCTGAGAAGTGGTCATTCTCATGATCACGTTCGGTCCGAGGTCATTTGGGAGAAGGTTGGGTTGAGGGGCCACGATCTGATGGACTGCGCGAACGCCTACCTGTTCCTCTAAATGAGGAACGTCTAGACCTCGATCAGGAATGTGGGGTTCGTGATCAGGAGTGTCTAGCTGTCATTCGAGAAAGGCATGAACGTCGTGACGGCCTAGGTTGAGCCGCCCTCATGAACAGGAGCGTCGTTATCGCAAGTGCGAGTGCCATTCTGGTAATCTAGATCATAGAACGAGCGTCTGGACCTGGGTCTAGACTGTGCTCGCGATCGCGAGACTTTTGCTCGTGAAGAGGAATGCCTTCGAGGAGAGTGTTGAGACTAAAGGTCTTGATAGCGCAAAACTCTAGAGCGTGAACGCCTTTCAGAAGAAGAGCGTTCGGATTGTGATGACCTACGATCCATTACATCTTTCGATCATCGCGAATGGCGATCAGGGGAAGTGTGTCCAGAAGGGCGAGGCGGAGGCGATGCTCCTCCTTTCATGCTGGTGGTGGTAGGAGTGCTGATCCCCGGAAGATTAGCCACTACAACCTGCAGGTTCCTGCAAGGAGAAATAAAGGGTTGAGGGTTACAGGACAGACGTGGACCCAGGATGGTGATAGGGTTCGTCGTCAGCAGGAGGTTGTTGGAAATGCAAACACGAGCAATCACCTTGTCCACGCGTGGAAGGTCCAGAAGGTGAAAAATGGACTTCGCACTGTTCCAGAGTATGAGATGTTGACGGCTCTAGAGAAGGCTTTCCTAGCACTGCGCTGAAGGAGATGTAGAAGTTCCTCCTTCAAAGAGGGTTCCGAAATCCCTAAGGTTTGCCACACCTGCAAAAGATCTGAAAGGGAGAATGGCTCCTCGGCAGCTGGAGGTTAAGTTGCTCTTCTAGGGGGCAGTAACAATCCCCCACCCAGTACCCCAGGTTGCCAAGGAGTTAGTTGATCTGCGCTCCTACTCGATTGTCCCTCGGAAGAGCGTGAGCAAGAAGTAACTTTTGAAAGAGATTTGAGGGTGCAAGACAAAGAAGACTGCGCTTTCCTCACCCCAGAGGGGAAATGATCGTGCTTGGCCTTCTTTTTCCTATGCCATAGAAATTTCTCTCATTGGGAGGCAGGCCACTTCCTACACTTTGCGCAGGTGAACCAAGCTCGCAGCAATGCCCTCTGCACAAAGGAGTGTGGGTTGGTCTCCAACGATGACATGAAGGCGATCAAAGAGAAAACACGCACACCTGAAAAGAAAAAGAATATCAAAAAGTCCAATGACAGTCTTGGGAGAGAGAGGACACGTCTGATCTCTACCGGGCCAAAAGAAAAAGTGACGTATCTCACTGCTGTGAGAGTATATATAGAGGTGGCTGGGTAACCCCCCAAACCTACCTACTGAAGCAGTTAGGCAGGGTTACCACCTCGCACTCTAAGTGTAATGGCTACCTTCCAGCTTCGACGAAAGATAATCCAAATTAGTAACGGAAGGTTCGTCAGTATGTAGCCAATATGAATTCGCTTAATTGTGATTTTTATACAATTTATGCAACACTACATTATCCTCAAACAAAAAGTATTGCTATTAAAATCTCAACCTTCACGAAAAAAAAAAAACTTTCTATACAGACTTACATCATAGGCCTATGGTACAAGTCTGTATAGAAAGGGTTTGCTTTTTTTTTTTTTTTTTTTTTTTTTTTTTTGGTAAAGGTATAGATTCTTGTGTATTGTGTAAAAAATGTAGCTTATACACGTGCTAAATTAATCAGTGATTTACACGCACTCATGCATATGTGTGTTCCAACATCTCAGCTGAATTCTCTCGCTTATCCCATAATATACAGACTTACATCATAGGCCTGTGATGTAAATCCATATAGAAAGGGTTGTTATTTATTTTCGTGAAGATTTAGATTTTATTAATAGCAATAATTTCAGTTTGAGGATACTGTAGTGTTGCATTAATTGTATAAAAACAACAAACTAATTCATAATTTCACTGCCAAGTTACAATCTCAACACCCCTCCTTTTCCCTTCCATTCCCTCTTCGGTGTTTGACATTAGAATGCTCCTTTTAGCCAGGACCCAGTGGACCCTGCTTTTACCTAACCGCTATTTTGGTCCACCAATAGCGTGTTTTATTCCACATTTTTAATAGATTCTGGTATTCAAAGAAAGCTTATAACAGGTTTTTCTTATGCTTAGTGTAATTCATCCCAATTTGTGTTAAAATATGTGAAAAGTTTCAAAATTATGCAGTGTGCATTTGAAAACAAACTCATGTTGTTGATTTTGGTGGGTGTTGTTAAATTTAGATTTACCATCACGATACTTTACGATCTATTTATTCATTAACATTATTTATTGACAAAACCTATATCTGATGGAGAAATTTTGTTTGTAAATGAGTTTTGATTCACATTACTTGGATTTGAAAACAATGATGGTATTTGGATAAAAATAGCTCCGACCTATCAGCTATTAGACAACTTTTCCGAGTTAAAAGGGCACCCCTGCGAGTCGGTGCAAATCTTCCTCGCTAAAAAGAATTAACTATATCATAATTTCCAGGTACTCAAATTACCTGCCATATCTGAACAATGAGGTAGATGGTTCATATAAAAAAGACTACCGGAAGAATTTCCTGAAATTAGAACATTTGATTCTCATTGGTGGCCCAGATGATGGTGTCATTACTCCTTGGCAGTCAAGGTACAGTATTTTTACATTTTATAACTAGGTTCAAAACTACTGCACTGTATAATATAAATAATATATACTTATACTGATTTGTAATATTGTATATTTTGAATAGTTATAATATAACTTGTTATATAAGAAATCTAATTTTTTTTTCTTTATCAAATTCTACAGCCACTTTGCTTACTTTGATGAAAACGAAAACGTAACTGAAATGAGAGACCAGTATTATTATCGAACAGACACTTTTGGCTTGCGTACATTAGACAAAGCTGGAAAGGTGACAATTTATGAAGTTCCCGGTGTTATACATACTTTTTGGCATCACAATGTTACTGTCATTCAGAAATGTATATTACCATGGCTTAACTGATTTTTTTCTTCATAGTTGACAAGTAAATTATGATAGGGCATAAACAGTGCAAGAGAGGTCTTGCCCCTGTATAGAGAGTAAGATAACATTTGGCATTTATTACATTCACAATACATTATATTTGAATTGCTGTACCTTAGATGTGTTCCAGCAGTAACTAGTCAATTTTGGACAAACCTTCTCAGATAGCAGTTTTATGCAATTCTAAAAATATGTTTGTCCTAATGTTCAGTGATAATTGCATTTTCTTTGGAGAATACATTATGTACGTTACATAATTTATATCAACTTATTCCTTTGAAATATTTATATGTTAAGGAAAATATGACAAATGTCAGCATAAGTGTCCATTCTTCATTACAAAGTTAGATTAATATATTTTTATGAGCATTGAATAATTCACCCGTTATAATTTTATGTACTGTATAAATGAATAATTGTGCAAAGTAATTTTTTTCATTTCCTGATGTCGGTAAATCAGTATTTATGTATAGTATATGTACTGTTTAAAATAAAACTCCTTTCATTACTGTAAATATATTTTATCCTTAATATTAGAATTTATTAAAGATTTTTAAGAACATACATTACTGTACTTTAATTTGCGTCCAATTTGTGTAATGTATACTGTACTTTCCTCTGATTTAAAGGAGAAAAAGTTCACCAAGTTTGACACCTCAACCATAAAACAGGAGAAAACTAGAGGAGCACTTAAAAGAGCATGTCTTTGCCATGCCAATCAGTCTTATTTTGCTCTGAACTCCACTGTGTACTTGTGCTTCAATGTATTTTCTTCAAAATCTATTGGATTTGTCCTTGGGTCATATCCCACGTCCACAAAGTTTCGTTTATATTAGTTCAGTCATTTTAGCGTAATGTTCACAAACAAAAAATACTTACAAAATATTTGTACTTTATTTAACATTGCAATTATGTTCAATGTACTTTATCCAAAATGTTACAGAATCATCCTTGGCTCATAACCAACATAACTACCAAGTTTGGTCAAAATTGGTGCCTTAGTTTTTGTGTGAATTTGCTCCCAAACAAAAACAAAAAAAAGACAGGTGAATACATAACCTTTGCAGAATCTTCAATTTTGGCAAAGGCAATTAGATATCACAAATTTTAAAACTAATAAGACATTTGGAAGTAATTCACATTTTTCCTAGCTATACAAACCCGAGTTCTTTACTATGGATATACGTTTCATCACAAGCTGGATTTAGCCATAAAAACTTTCTCTCGAGGTGTCAACAACACTCCGCTAGTTAGTGGGGTAGACCAATCATCCCTTTCACACTCTCACCCATTGAGATCCATCTACTGATAGTAGGTAGAAGTTATAGGGGGGGCAGGTGATGACGCAACAAGTATGTGTAAAGAAGTAAGATTTGTAAAGAATTGCATTACAATGATTCGTTCCAACGCAAATACAAATCTTTCTTCTTTACTATGGAGACTCCCCTCTAAGTGGGTGAAGTCCAAATTCTAACTGGCTGAACACATTGCCCCAGGATACAAATCTGAGCTTTGATAGACCATAAGAAGAGTATCCTGATACCTTGTGAACCCTCAGCTTGTCAATGCAGGAGAATTTGGTGGCCAGAGCAACCATGGTGAGTGGGAACTAGCATTGTGACTTCAGTTAAGTAAGCAGTGAGTTTACACACACTCATGCTTACAACTAGACATTGCTCAACTTCCCCTTGCAGGGAGATTAGGGACATAGGAAAAAATATACAGTATACACATTTCAGATAAAAAAACTAATATGGTGTTACCTGCAGTCGGAAGGAGGCCTGAATGCAGTCCTTTTTGGTTGCAGTGCCCGATGAGAGGGGGAAGATGAAGGAAGAAAACGCCAGTCATTCTATCCAATAATCCCAGCCCTAAAACCGTGTAACATTTGCCCTCGACCGACTGCTACTAGTTCTGCAAGGTAGCTAAACTACCTGTTGAGCAGCAACCACAGGTCCAAGAGTAAATGATACATTCAGGGTCCCGTGGGTTACATCCTGTAGTTGGAAGTGAAAGTCCTTTGCCTTCGCCATACACTCGCTTTGAGTACCTGCGCCACATTGAAGTTTCTCTTGAATGCAAGGGATGTGCTTATACCCCTGATGTCATTAGTTCTGGGTTTTGTACTATGTTGAGCAGTGTGTGGATCTAGGGTGCAGTTCATGACCTGCTCAATTCAAGAGGAAGCAGTGTTTTTGGTGATCTTACTCTTAACCTTGCCTGTACTCGAAGGCAGACGCTTGACATGATGGCCAGTTCTCTCAGTACGCTTGAGGTTGCGCCTTAGGCCTCTCACAGGACAGTAAAAAATGGTCAGGATCATCAATTACTTCTTGAAGACTAAATCTGGAAAGGACCGAAACGTAGGGTACAATAGTCGGATTTTGTCTCTTAATAATAAATGCAGGGATAAAGCTGAGTGTTACTTGCACCCTTCCCTTGAGTGGGCAATGTCATAGTGTTACTTGCCCCCTTCACTTGAATGGGCAATGTCATAGGAGAGACCATGCAACTCACTAATCCTCTTTGCAGAGGTGATTGTAAGAAGGAAGACTGCCTTGAGAGTAAAGTCGTATTCTGATGCTTGACTCACCAGCCCTTAAGGACCTTCTTTCATGGAACAAAGTACTGTACTGTACTTTCACTACATTCTTAAGAGGTGGTTTCCCTTACGACAATCGAGGACAGGTAAGCTCTAAACTTCGTATGAGCATAGACAATTACATCGAAGAGGAAATGTCAATTCCTTTTATTCTAAAGAAAAGGCTCAAGGATGAGCGGTAACCTCTCACAGCCGATACTAAGTGGAGTTTTTCCTCCCAGAGGTACAACAAAAACTCCCCAATCAGGGGTATAGTGGCTCTAAGTGGAGAGACACCCCTTGCAGAACACAAGCCACAAAAGATTGTTCGCTACACATGGTAACCACACCTTCCGAGGTACTCGGCCATCCGTTTTGCAACTGCGTGCAAAAAACCTTTCTGTGAGAGGAGAAGCTTGATAACTTCCAGTCATGAAGTCGTAGGGATGAGATTGTCTTGTGAAAAATCTAGACGTGTGGTTAGCGAAGGAGTTGTGGAGGGAAGGATGTGCCTTCGAAACCTTCGACAGTACAAATATAAGGTCTGGGTATCATTCTGCTTGCTGCCACAGCAGTGTTATTAGAGTAATCGATAGATTCAGGAATGACCTCACCTTGTAGAAGTCTCTCCTCAAAGAAGAACGGAGGGAATACATAGACGTCTAGGTCGCCCGCAGATAATGAAAGGCTGCCTGAGGGTCTGGTACTGGTGAACAGTACACCAGAAGCTTCTGGTTCAGAAACATCATGAACAGGTCTAGTATTGACAAACCCCACAAGTAAGAACTTTGTTGTCTTTTTGCCTTGAATGAACTGGGCTAATAGGAAGATAGAGTTCTCTCCCATCTAACACAGGTTTTCCATCGCTAAATGATAAAGCCACAGTGGAAAAGCACCGCCTCGTTTGTTTAGATGTTCCACTACCTTTGTGTTGTCGCTCATCAACAATAAGGAGTGACCTGAAAAATGTCGCTCATCAACAATAAGGAGTGACCTGAAAAACTAAGAGGTTTAAGTGGTACTGTCAATCGCAATCAGACCACAGCCTGGAGGATATATTCTGCATCCGTGAAAGAGCATCAAATTCAGAGAGATCTACCCTTTGGAGAAGGTTGGTATCTAGAACCCACCAACTCTAATCTTTCTTTGGCTCCCGTACCTACTGGGACAAGAATGTCTGGAACATCCCTGTGCGTAGACCAGAAGGTCTTCAGCTGCCACTTGAGAGATCAGATGCGAAAGCAGCCGTTGGTAACTAGAAGCTGTTAAGTCGGGTGTCTCAACAGATGTTGCTAAAGGTGAGCTTATTTGATCATGAAGTCCCCCATGCTGACAGCTTGTCTGACAGCTTCTGTGGTGTCCATCTTGAATGGAATCTGAAGAACAAACTTGTTCAAGATCGAGAGGTCTATGACTTGTCTCCAGCCTCCAGATGCCTTCTCTACCAGAAAGAGTTGACTAAAGAAGCATTGGGACCCCTGGGCGCCATCTCCAGCAGGGTCTGGACTTCTCCCAAAAAGGGCAAGATCTTATCCTGATCCTTTCACAAAGGAATATGACATCACTAGATGATGTGTCAGATGAGGACGAGACCTGGTGGATGGTATGCGGTATCCTGTTTGCGGGATCTTGACCATCCAAGGATCTCCCATATCTGCCATCTGTGCTTCAGGCATCCCCCCCACCCAGTAGCAGAACAGGAAGAATGCCTCTCGTGGGAGCGACCAAATTTTCCAGCCTTAACTACTCTTCCCCATGCCATTTTATCCGGAAAGGAGTGTATGGGATTTGAAGACTTCTTAGCATTGGACTGCCTACAAACCTCATTTGTCTTTTTATGAGCCTATCTGTACACAGGAGACTATTTCGGTGCAGAAGGAGCTTAAGTAGAGGAATGATTTGTTACCGTGAAATGGAGGAGGGAGTTTTCATTCTCCTTCCTCCATCGCTCTGCAACTGTGTTGATGTCTTCGGTGTTGAACAAGGAAGGACCCGCAAGTGACAAGTTACGAAGACAGAGCGCTTCTCTCCGATACCCATCTCTTATCTTGAAATGATGGGGACATGCTTTTTCAAGATCCAGTTAGCCCACTGGTTGGCCACGTTGTGTGCTGGGAACTCGACAGCCCTAGCCCAGGAAGCAAAACATTCTTAAACGCTTTCTGTTTATCTGGTCAGACATATCCTCATTCTTGCTCAGATAGCCAAAGGAACCACCCCAGTAGTTTACCCCTGAAGAGGCTTTTAAAGTTGCCTTAGCAATCCTCTCCATGTTTGCAGCATCTGTAGTTGTAAACACCACCTGTTGTGCTCCCAGCTTGTTAACAATCATAGAGGATGTTGTGATACTTCCTCTGCCTAACAAAAGGTGGAGGAAGTAAATGAGAGGAGTTACTTGCTCGAGAGTGTCCTTCTCTCCACATATCTAGAAGACTTTCTTAATATATCCTGACACCATCATATACAGTGGAACCTCTACATACGATCTTAATTCGTTCCAGAAACTGCTTCGTATGTTGGAGCAAATATTCCCATAAGAATACACTGTAATTTGTATAATTCGTTCCACAGCCCAAAAACCTATAATAACTCCTTAATAAGTTACTAAATATAATTACACATAACAATAACATGATTGCATAATATGAAAGGAGGATCTGAAAAAGATAATTATAAAGAAATAATAAATAAAAAATGTGTTTTTATTGTCACTTTACCTTAGAGACAGGCCAACGCAGGTGTAGGAATTGCTACACAGGAAGAGACGGACGATCGGCGAGAAGGTAGACATGATCTTAACATGTTCTTTAGATAAACACACACACACTCTCACTCTCTCTCTCTCTCTCTCTCTCTCTCTCTCTCTCTCTCTCTCTCTCTTCTTCACTGTTAGTGTTAAAGATGTCTATTAATTTTTTCTGAGAGAGAGAGAGAGAGAGAGAGATTAAACAAAATTGTGTTGTGTACATATGATTTTTAACAGCGTCAACGAGTTGAAAGACAGATGTAACTAAAAAAGCAATATCAGCGAATCTGAATTCCTTTAACTAAAACAAATATTGATACGAACACACTCGTGTACGTATGCACAAACACACACACACAGGTGTAGGAATTCCTATGCAGGAGGAGATACGATCGGTGAGGTAGAGATGGTGACTGCGATAACGTACCGTAACTTACACTACGGAAACTTTAATCTAACTTGGCTTATTTTTTTTTTTTTATATTTCACATTTTTTACATTTTTTTTCTTTTGATTTTTTAATTTTCATCACTTTCAATGACGAGTTACCATACGTTATCGCAGTCACCATCTCTACCTCCTCCCCGACCGTCTGTCTCCTACTGCGTAGCAATTCCTACACCTGTGTGTGTGTATTTGTGCATATGCACACGAGTGTGTTTGTATCGCTATTTGTTTTAGTTAATAAAGGAATTCAGATTCGCTGTTATTACTTTCTTAGTTACATTTAATTGTCTTTCAACTCGTTGACGCTGTTAAAAATCATATGTACTCTAAACACTTTTTTGTTTAATATATATATATATCTCTCTCTCTCTCTCTCTCTCTCTCTCTCTCTCTCTCTCTCTCTCTCTCGGCAGCCGGACCAGATGGAGTTCCAGCGATTTTGTTAAAAAAAACTGCAAACACTATCGCGAAGCCACTTGCAATACTGCTAAGACAGAGTATAGATATGAGCGAGATATATGTTAAACATAAATTAGCTTATATAACCCCTATCTTCAAAAGTGGATCAAGACTAGAGGCAAGCAATTATAGACCTGTTAGTCTAACATCACATATTATGAAAGTGTATGAGAGGGTAATAAAAAAGAAAATAATGAACCATTTGGTCAAAAATAATTTGTTTAATATGGGTCAACACGGTTTCGTACCTGGAAAAAGTACACAGACCCAACTGATAGCTCACTATGAAAACATATACAATAATATGATAAATGAAAAAGACACAGATGTGATCTATCTAGATTTTGCAAAAGCCTTTGACAAGGTAGACCATAACATATTGGAGAAAAAAATGAGAAAGCATAATATTGTGGGAAAGATAGGAAAATGGGTAAAAGAATTCCTGCAAAACAGAAAACAGATAGTGGTTGCAAATGACGAGAAATGAGATGAAGCCCAGGTAATATCTGGTGTGCCCCAAGGTACGGTATTAGCTGCACTGCTATTTGTTATTATGATCTCAGACATAGACTGTGATGTTGAAAACTCCGTAGTGAGAAGTTTCGCCGATGACACAAGAATAAGTAGAGAAATTTCTTGTGATGAAGATAGGAACTCACTACAAAGAGATCTAAACAAAATATATGAATGGGCGGAGATAAATAGGATGGTATTTAACTCCGATAAATTCGAATCAATAAATTATGGAGACAGAGAAGGAATGGTGTATGCATACAAGGGACCTAATAATGAGACAATCACAAACAAGGAAGCAATTAAAGACCTTGGTGTAATGTTAAATAGGAATATGTTATGCAACGACCAAATAGCAACACTGTTGGCTAAATGTAAAGCAAAAATGGGAATGTTATTCAGACACTTTAAAACAAGAAAAGCTGAACACATGATTATGCTTTACAAAACTTATGTGCGTAGTACACTCGAGTACTGCAATGTGATATGGTACCCACACTACCAAAAGGATATTGCGCAAATAGAGAGTGTACAAAGGTCCTATACTGCTAGAATAGAAGAAGTTAAGGACCTTGATTACTGGGAAAGACTGCAATTTTTAAAACTAAACAGTCTAGAAAGGAGAAGAGAACGCTACATGATAATACAAGCATGGAAGCAAATAGAAGGAATTGCTGAAAACATCATGGAGCTTAAAGTATCAGAAAGAGCAAGCAGAGGTAGATTAATAGTGCCAAAAAGCATTCCAGGTAAACTGAGAAAGGCGCACAGGACATTAATCCACTACGCACCAGCATCGATAATGCAGCGACTATTTAATGTGCTGCCAGCTCATCTAAGAAACATATCAGGAGTGAGCGTAGATGCGTTTAAAAATCAGCTCGATAAATACCTAAGATGCATCCCAGACCATCCAAGACTGGAAGATGCAAAATACACCGGAAGATGTATTAGCAACTCTCTGGTGGATATACGAGGTGCCTCACACTGAGGGACCTGGGGGAACCCAAAAAAAAAAAAAAAAAAAAATAAGGTAAGGCTCTCTCTCTCTCTCTCTCTCTCTCTCTCTCTCTCTCTCTCTCTCTCTCTCTCTCTCTCTCTCTCTAAGGAAAAAAATAATAGACGTCTCTAACACTATAACAGCGAAGAAGACAAGAGAGAGAGAGAGAGAGAGAGAATTTTATTTAAAGAACATGTTAATGCTATGTTTAGAGAGAAACAGAAAAAGAGAGGGGACTTTTTTAAAAGAGCTTGTTAATGCTATCTTAGTTTTCTTTGCTTCACTTTTTTCTTTCTTTCTGTTCATCACGCTGGCCCTTCTCACAAATGATCGTTGCAAACAATCTCTTTGTCCTTTATCCCTATCAACAAAAGGCAATCTATCTTTTCCAGGGTATTGCTACGATGTCTTGTAATAATGGTGATTCCCTTCGATGGTTTGACTGCTTTAATGGCTGCCTTCTGCTTGATGATCGTCAAGATCATAGGCCTATTCCGGCCATATTGTTTAGCCATATCACTCACATGCACACAGCTCTCATGTTTTTCTATAATTTCTTGCTTCAATTCTAATGAAAGAATTGCCTTCTTCCTTTTCTCACCACTACCTGTATTGAAACTTAGCTTCTTAGGCACCATGATTATAGGTAAAATCAAAAAGGAAATGTGAAAAAAGGAAGAAAATAAGCACTGTTAATAACAGACCAAACAGAGGACAACCACACGATACACACAAGCACAGTGAACAGAGCACTCGACGCTCAATAGCGTCCTTACATGCTGCCATCTACCGGCGTAAACAAGATCTACATCGGATGTTGGAGCATTACTTCGAGTGTCGAGACAAAAATTTGATGGAATTTTACTTCGGATGTTGGAACAATCGTATGTAAAGACAATCGTATGTAGAGGTTCCACTGTACAAGGGCAGCTCTAGCCTAATATTTTTTGGTTTTGGAGCACAGCAAAACAATTCCAAGACCGCGTCTCTTCCTTCTGGAGGGGAGGGCTGATGTGCTTGACAGTAAGCAGAGTAATTAGAAACTTGATCTTCCTCATTCTAGTAGCTAAATTAACTACTGTACTGTAGTTTGATTTTTGGTCCCATAAAATTAAAACTCTCTTGATGGACACCTTGATACTTATGGAGGTATATGTCCGAATGGTATTTTTCCTTTGTTTTTTATAAAAGACTGCTGTTTCTTGGCTCTTAAGTTGTCTTATTTTCTGCAAGTTTACAAGAAGAGGTTCTTTTTACACTTGTTGGAGACTTGATAATGTTTCTCCATTAGTTAATGTGTTTATGGTAGCTCTAACCCGTTACTTAGCGCCTAATTTCCACAAATTCCATATTGTCTGAAGCTTTTTACTGTCTTTTGGCATAACTTATAAATAGGTATGCTTAAGGTAATAAACTATACCCTAGTTTTCAATTTGGTTTTTGCAAAGGCCTTGAAGCATGTGATGCCCTTCTTACAAAGTTCAATACTGTACAGAGATCCCTAGATTATGTTCAGAAAGTTTGCATGATTGGACTTGATTATAGTGCTGCCTTTGACAATGTTAATCATGAAGTGAAGTCGTTTGTTTTCAAACAAACAGTTGGAGAGTAGCAGGGTCTTTTCATATCATCCTTATTGAATTTTTAACTAACAAATTGCAGAGTTGTTAATGATGGCCACCATGATGAGTATTGGAAATGCAACAACTGGTGTTCATCAAGGTAGTGTTCTTGGCCCATTACTTTTCATACTAAATACTGTACGGTATATACTGCATGAACTACAAAAAAATTATATTTTCATAATAAAATAAATTTTTGAACATACTTACCGGCTGGTTATATAAAATAGCTTTATTCTTCTGACCGGCAGAAAATTCAAAACTCGCGGCGATCGCACAGACATGCCAGGTATACACTAGCGCCACCACGGAGCTAGGCCAAAATATCCCTCCTAGTATCAGATTTTCCATGCCCATAGGTCTCTAGAGGGGAGGAAGGGGGGGATTTTAAGTTATATAACCAGTGGGTATGTTCAAAATTTATTTTATGAAAATATAATTTTTAAACAAATAAACTTACCCGCTGGTTAAATATAATAGCTGATTGACACCCTTGGTGGTGGGTCAGAGACAGCAAGATTAATGGAATTTCACTTAAAAGTTTAATAAACAATACTTAGCTTAAGGGTTCGTACCTATTCAGAAAGCTGACTTCAATGGTTCTCTGCCTTAATAAGTCTGCTATCCTTTGAGAACCAGCGATCCACCCAGGGGGCTGAAGAACTCTAGGAGCTGTCAAACGGTGAATAACCTAATGCTGACAGGACCTCAACTAATACCCTTGTTCCGGGCGCTCTCAAGGAACAATTGACTACCTGACTAAATCAAAGATTGCTTAAGATTGTCTAACAATTTCCTCCAATCCTAAAAATATATACAAGTTCCAAGAGAAGAAAAAGGGTACTAGGGATTAAGGGAGTGTAGTGTTAGATCATTCACCTACTACTGCATTCGCTGCTACGAATGGACCCAAAGTGTAGCAGTCCTCATAAAGAGTCTGGACAAGTTTTAAATAATATGATGTGAATACTGTACAGATTTAATTCTCCAAAACATTGTATCCATTATACTTTGTAGAGAACGATTTTGTTTAAAAGTCACAGAAGTTGCCACAGCTCTAACTTCATGAGTCTTAACTTTTAAAAGCTTAAGAACTCCCTCACTACAGTGTGTGTGGGGTTCTTTAATTAAAAGTCTTATGAAATATGATAAGGCGTTTTTAGACATAGGTAAAGAAGGCTTCTTGACGGCACACCAAAGAGCCTCTGAACTGCCTCTTAAAACCTTTAGTCCTGTCTAAATAGAACCTTAGAGCTCTAACAGGACACAGGACCTTCTCCATTTTGTCACCCACCAAATCAGAGAGGTTAGCAATTTTGAAAGATTTTGGCCACGGGTTAGAAGGACGTTCGTTCTTGGCTAGAAAGTCAAGCTGTAGGGAGCATATAGCTTTCCCGTTTCTAAAACCAATGTTTTTCCTAAAAGCATGAATCTCACCGACTCTTTTAGAGGTAGCTAAGCTTACTAAAAATAGTGTCTTTAAGGGGACCGTCCGCCATTTTTTTTTCTAATGATCCAAATTACACCATTTCTATATATGTTTTAGAAATATATAATACCTTCATCATATAAAAATTTCAAGTCATTTGATCAAAAACTTTAGGATTTATTAGCAAAAATCATGATTTAAATAAAAAAATTTAGGTACATTTTTCCCCACTACTATAATATCAATTGTATTGAAACTTATACCATGAAAACTACTCTATCAACCGAACCATTCTGTCAGACAGAATTTTTGATTTTCCTTTCTGTTTTTTTTAAATGAATTTTTATTTTTTTTCCTCGTCTAGACGGAAAATAATCGTGAAAAAAAATATAAAAAGAAAATCAAAATTTTGTCTGACAAAATTGTGGGAATTTTATTCTTCTTTTCAATGATATCTTTCTCTCTAATATCGAACAACAAATAAGTGAGAAAAATGTACCTAAGTGTGAATAAGTATGTTTTTGAGTTATGAGCTCCCAAAGATTTGCAACAAATTTTCGCTTCTTTTCTTAAAGAAATCAAGATAATATTATTATGATAACTTTTATTGTTTATTCTTACATAAATACACCCTAAACGAGGTATTTGAAACCCTCAGTTTACTATTCCTATGTTACGAGTTGCCAGCGATCTCTCATTATTGCCCAGTGTTTTAGCAGGTTTCAGCTTTTACTCTTATTCATGTTTCCCTCTTTCTTGGTTCTTTTTTTTTTTTTTTGTTCTCCACTTACTCTTTGTTCTTTCTATCACCTTATGTAACATTGGCATTGCTATAAAGTTCCAGAAGACGTTGTGAAAGCACAATCTACATACGAACTTCAGGTAAATAAACACATGCATTATAGTTTCTATATGTCTTTGGAAACTTTGCTGATGTTCTCGTAGCTGGTAGTTTTCATTTAGCTACCCTCTACCAATGCCTTTCATTTCTGCCAGAAGTACGATATATCGAAACATAAGAGTAAGAGAGAGAGAGAGAGAGAGAGAGAGAGAGAGAGAGAGTCATGAATTTAATTTTGGAGTGATAGCATTTGGTTGATATACTATAGATGGCAGTTCAAATTGAGAGAGAGAGAGAGAGAGAGAGAGAGAGAGAGAGATAGAGTCATGAATTTAATTTTGGAGTGATAGCATTGGTTGATATACTATAGATGGCAGTTCAAATTGAGAGAGAGAGAGAGAGAGAGAGAGAGAGAGAGAGAGAGAGAGTCATGAATTTAATTTTGGAGTGATAGCATTTGGTTGATATACTATAGATGGCAGTTCAAATTGAGAGAGAGAGAGAGAGAGAGAGAGAGAGAGAGAGAGAGAGAGAGATGCAAAAAATAAACATAACTACGATTCTGTCAAACTCAGTCATGCAGACGACAGTAAGTATGACGTCATAATTTAAAGACCGCTATATCATTATTGTTTGGAAAAATGATAGACTATTTTTTTCTTTTTATGACCTTAGGTAACATTGGGATTGCTATAAAGTTCCCGAGGATGTTATGAAAGCACAATCTACAAGCGAACTTCAAGAGAGAGAGAGAGAGAGAGAGAGAGAGAGAGAGAGAATTATAGTATTTGTATAATTCGAGAGAGAGAGAGAGAGAGAGAGAGAGAGAGATCTACGATTCTGTCAAACTCAGTCAGGTAGACGACGCAGTAAGGATGACATCATCATTTAAAGACCGCTATATCTTCATTGTTTGGAAAAATTATTGACTAATTGTTCTTTTTATGACCTTAGGTAACATTGGCCTTGCTATAAAGTTCCCGAGGACATTGCGAAAACAATCTACATACAAACTTCAAGTAAACAAACGCATGCATTATAACTTCTGTTAAGTGTTTGGAAACTTTGGCTTCTGTTCTCTGAGGAGTAGATTTCATTCAACTACGCTCTACCAATGCCTCCCATTTCTGGCAGATGTACGATAGTTCAAAACATAAGTGAAAAATCGCTATAGATATGCCAAAATAACACACAAAGACGATTTTTTCAAACTCAGTCATGCAGACGACACAGTAAGGATGACGTCATCATTTAAAGACCTCTATATCTTCGTTATTTGTCAAAACAATTGGCTGAAACTTCTGGGGAGCATGTACGATATGTTTATGCATACATAGAAGCGATAAAACGTTCCAAGGAACATGTCTAACTTCTAACTGGGGGCAAGTGAACTCATTTGAACGAGGAGAGATTGAACTCATTTATACGAGGAGAAACAACTCCAACAAAGAGGTAAGATCAACTTTTTTCAGTCTAAAGGCAAGGCTTAAAGCTGAACAGTAGCCTTTCATTGCTGAGACAGAGGCTCTTCCTCTCAAAGGTATACAGTGGAACCTCTACATACGAACGTATCTACATCCGAATTTTCCAACATCCGAAGTAAAATTCAAGCAATTTTTCGACTCTACACAAGAATTTTATTTCGACACACAAAGTAAGCAATTTTCGTCGTACCGGTTGAACAGTATCCGAATTTTCGACACGAGAAGTACAATTCGAACACGTTCCTACTCTACACCCCGAATTTTTTTTCGACATCCGAAGTAAATAATATCTGTACGCGTAGGTGGTACTCATAGCGCCCGGATGTATTTTTTATTTCCGCATATATTTTTTATTTCCGCCGATAGAAGGCAGCACTTCGACCTCGGAGGGACCCTCAATTAGCGTGGCTTGGGTCATTCCTTTGTTCTCTTCGGCTTCGTGTGGTTGTGCCCTGTGCGTTCTGCTATTAAGTGTTTTAATCGTGAATTTTTACGTTCATCCTTTTACGGTATTTTACGTAAAGCATGGGTCCTAAAAGGCTTAGTTTTGCAAGTGGTAGTGGTAGTGGTAAGAAAAGGAAGAAGGAAATGCTTTCTTTAGAAGTAAAGCAAGAAATTATTGAAAAGCATGAGCGTGGCATCCGCGTGAGTGAACTTGCAAAAGAGTATGGCCGAAATATGTCGACGATCTCGACAATCTTGAAACAGAAAGAAGCCATTAAAGCAGTGAAACCTTCTAAGGGGATCACCATCATTTCAAAACGTCGTAGCCCTATCATAGAAGAGATGGAACGACTTCTGCTAATCTGGATGAAGGACAGAGAGATTGTTGGCGACACCATCACCGAAACTATCATCTGCGAGAAGGCGTACGCCATCTTCACGGACTTGAAGGAGGAGAGCTCTGGGGGTGATGCTGGGGAGAGCTCAACCGAACCTTCCTCAGACGATTTCAAGGCAACTCGTGGCTGGTTTGAGAAATTTAAGAAACGGTCCGGGATTCACTCAGTTGTTCGCCACGGAGAGGCTGCTAGTGCGGACACAAAGGCTGCAGCTGACTTTGTGAAGAGCTTTGAAAGGATCGTGCAGGAAGAAGGCTACGTAGAGCAGCAGGTGTTTAATTGTGATGAAACCGGGCTGTTTTGGAAGAAGATGCCCAGTCGAACCTACATCACCGCCGAAGAGAAGAAATTGCCTGGGCATAAGCCAATGAAGGATCGGTTGACTCTTGCCCTATGTGCCAACGCTAGTGGGGACTTTAAAGTCAAGTCCTTACTGGTTTACCATTCTGAGAACCCTAGGGCCTTTAAGGCACAGAATGTGGATAAGGACCAGCTTCATGTTTTCTGGCGATCCAACTCGAAGGCCTGGGTCACTAGGCAGTTCTTTGTCCAATGGGTTAACCAAGTTTTTGGTCCTTCTGTGAAGAAGTATCTTCATGAGCAGAAATTGCCTTTAAAGTGCCTGCTATGCCTTGACAATGCACCCGCTCACCCCCCCCCCCCCCCCCCGGACTTGAAGATGATATCTTCGATGAATTCAAGTTCATAAAGGTGCTGCATCTTCCACCGAATACCACCTCTATCCTCCAGCCCATGGACCAGCAAGTCATCTCGAATTTCAAGGAGCTCTACACCAAGCACCTATTCAAGCAGTGCTTTAATGTCATGCAAAGCACAAACTTAACTTTGCGTGAATTTTGGAAAAGCCACTTTAACATCGTGCATTGCTTAAAGATCATAGATCAGGCTTGGGTGGGAGTAACTCGACGGACAATGAATTCTGCCTGGAAGAAGCTGTGGCCTGATGCAGTTTCTCCCCGAGATTTCGAGGGTTTTGACCCCGAACCTGATCCCGTGGTGGGTACAGCGGAAGACGTAGAGGAAATCGTCTCCCTTGGCAACTCCATGGGTCTGGAGGTCGATGCAGATGACATCATGGAACTCGTCGCCGAACATCACGACGAACTCACCACAGAGGAGCTCAAGGAACTCCATGCTATGTCTGAGCACATGAGTGATGACGAGGAAGGGATCGAGGAGGTAGAACATGGGTTAGGTTCGGCGCAAATAAAAGAGGTGTTAGGAAAATATCAAGACGTGGTCGACTTCATCGACAAATACCATCCAAAAAAATTACAGGTTTGTCGTGTAGTTGCGTAGTTCGATGATGTTTGCCTAACTCATTTTTGAAACATTCTGAAAAGCCGTACCAAGCAACTTTCTATCGATAGCTTCTTTAAAAAACTACAAAGCAAACTCGTGATGAAGAGGAAGGAAGTGGTTCAAAGAAAACGGCAAAGAGTTAAGAGAAAAAAATTCAATCAATTTTAAGTGGAGAGAGTGAAAGTGATTAAAATTAATCATCAAAAAGAAAAAAAGAAAATGTAAAAAAAAAATATAAAATAAAAAAATAAAAAAAAATAAATGAGCTAAGTTAGGTTGAAGTTCACTTAATGTAAGTTAGAATAAGTTACGGTAGTGTACGTTTATCGTAGTCACCCTCTCTACCTCCTCGCCACCCCGTCCATCTCCTCTCTGCGTAGCAAGACCAATACCTGCGCTGGACTTTCTAAGGTAAAGTGACGCTAAAAACACGTTTCTTATTTATTATTTTTTTATAATTATTCTTTTTTACATGTCTATTATCTAATTTAGAGTGCATATTGTCATGTGTAATTATGTGTAGTAATTTATTAAGGAGTTATCATAGGTTTTTTGGGCTCAACCACGGATTAATCCTATTTCAATGTATTCTTATGGGAAAATTCGTTTCTACATCCAAACATTTTCTACATCCGAAGTCGGTCATGGTACGGATTAAATTCGTATGTAGAGGTAC
>NC_090725.1:100157292-100229364 GCF_036898095.1 Palaemon carinicauda | reverse complement strand
ATCCGAAGTCGGTCATGGAACGGATTAAATTCGTATGTAGAGGTACCACTGTATAAGGAACTCCGCTATTACTGGAATAGCGGCATTGAGGAGAGAGAGATCCCTTCCATGACACCAACCACAGAAGACAGTCCACTAGCCTGGTACACTGATGACAAGGATCTATGTAAGTATCCAGACATCCTTCTTGCAACTTGTTGCGAAAAGCCTCTCTGTGAGGAAATGCTGCATAGTCTCCAGGTGTGAAGTGGAAGAGAAGTTACTGCCTTGTAGATGATGTTCGAGTGTGGCTGTCTGTGTAGATCTCGTCTTAGATGGAGTTCTCTCAGGAGCTCCATCAGAAGCTGCAGAAGGTCCAAGAATCACTGTGTGATGCCATAGCAGTGCTATGAGAGTCATGAAGAGGTTGTTTGATGCTCTGTTCTTCTCAAGCACCATTTGCATCAGACAGAAGAGGGGAAAGGCATACGTAGTGATGTTGTCCCATCGTTACTGGAATACACCTTGCCAGAGAGCCTGAGGATCCGACACTGAGTAGAGCGGGAGCCTGAAGTTCAGGGACGTCGTGAACAGATCCACAGTCTGGGAACCCGCCAAAGATATGACTTAGATGGCTATCAGATGATTCAAAGACCTTTTGGAGCCCACTATCTGAGTCACTCTGCTTAGATTGTCTGCAAGCACGTCTCTTGCCTTGAATGAAGCGAGCTCATAGGGACATCCAATTTTCTTCTCTCCATCTTAACATCTCTACTGCTAGATGGCATAGGGGATGCAAAAAAAAGTAACGCTTTCTTTGTTTACGTAATACTCTAAGACCTGTGTGCGGGTACCTTTTGGACTCGGACCATAGCCCTGAGGCTGTGAGGTGCAGCATGTGGGACCACCACCCTTCTTTTGATGCATCTGTGTAGAACATCAATTCCGGGGAAGTGACGAGGTCTGTCCCTCTGCGGAGGTTCTCTCATGTCACCCACCACTGCAGATCCGTCAGTTGCTCCTGTCACATAAGAACTAACGTATCCAGAGAGCCAGTGTGTTGGCTCCACTTGGATTTTAGCCACCAGTGAAGAGATCGAATTCTGAGGCGGACGCTGGGCACTAGATGGACCAGGGATGCTAGGTAACGTAAGAGACAACCACTTAGGGGCTGGAAGTTCTTCTCTTCTCGTCTGAGGAACTGGCTTGCTACCTCCCTCAGCCTGTGTACTTTGCTCTGTTTTCTGATGGGAAAACTTTTAGCAAGTTGTTGTCTATATTCATACCTAGGTATACCAGCCTTTGAGAGGGTAGCTGGGTATGACTTCAAGGTTTATCATGATCCCCAGATCCTGACAAAACTCGAGCAGTCTGTCTCGGTGTTGAAGAAAGGTCACCATCGAATCTGCTAGAATTAGCAATTTGTTGAGGTATCTTAGGAGACGAATGCCAATCCTGTGTGCCCAAGATGACTCTAGGGAAAACTCTCTTGTAAAGATCTGGGGTGCTGTGGAAAGAGCAAAACAAAGCACCTTGAACTGGTACTGCCTGTTCTCATGTTTGATCTGAAGATACTTCCTAGAAGATGGATGAATTAGGATCTGCAAGTACGAGTCTTTAAGATCCACATGCTCTTGAGCACGTCAACAATGCTACTAGCAAAGCAATTGCACTAAACTGTTGTGTCCTAAGGGTGTGAGGAGTAAGGAGAGATTGCAAGGGGTCAGAGGCGAACACCATGTAAGTGCTCGGAAGAGCTCTCTATCCCATAGAGAAGAGAAGCCCAAGATAGTACTGTACTGTAACCCCGAAGTATTTTGTTTCAAGACTCGTTGCTTTCCAAACAAGTTGGATGTGGCGCCTACAAGCAGTCAGCAAGCATTCCTATTTGCAGCAATAACCAAGGGTTAGTTTTGGCCGAGCGTACATGTACCACCGAAGTAGTTAATACCAGCCCTTTACTATGGGGGTGTTACTGAACACCAGAAGTACAGTGTAGACATCATCAGAGCAAAGCTTACCCACGAACCTCGTCTTTAGTGTCGGGTGTGCTCTTTTTCATGAAAGAGAATAGTCTCACATGTAGGGGTTTGTTTGTCTCGGTAAGCAAAGAACCTAAACATTAGCCAGGTTCCAAGAGGACGATGGCAAGTAAGGTCTTGTGAACTCTTAGTTTGAAAATTAGAGTACCATCGAGTACTGGCAAGTCTCGACAAGCGTCAGCGAGGTAAGTGCGGCGAGCGATACCGAAGAAAAATTTTATTTTCATTATAAAATAAATTTTTGAACATACTTACCTGGTAGTTATATATATAGCTTACGTCTCTGACGTCCAGCAGAAAATTCAAAACTCGCGCCAATCGCCGATTGGATAGCCAGGTGTACTACCAGTGCACCCTAGCGAAGTACCTTGGAACCATCCCCTGTTCCCTCATATCTTCTATAGCCTCTAGTCTCTAGAGGGGAGGAGGGTGGGAATTTAATTATATATAACTACCAGGTAAGTATGTTCAAAAATTTATTTCATACTGAAAATAACATTTTTAAACACAAGACTAACCTGGTAGTTATATATATAGCTGATTAACACCTTCGGTGGAGGGTTAGAGACAGCCAATATAGTTGGAATTTTTTACCTAAGAGTTAATAAACCTTAAGGGTTCGTACCTGATAAGGAAGCTGATTTCAATGAATACTTTCATATGTCCGCTTTCCTTATGAGATCCAGCGATCCACCCAGGGGGCTAAAGACCTCTAGGAGCTGTCAAACTGGTGTAAATACCTCTATGTTGACAGGACCTCCTCCAATACCCTTGTTCCGGGCACTCTCAAGGAACAAATTGACCATCTGACTAAAATCAATGATTGTGGAAGACTGTCGCAATCTCCACGAACAACCATAAAAATACAAAAGTTCCAAGAGAAGAAAAGGGTATTAGGATTATGGGAACGTAGAGGTGGATCCTTCCTCCACTACTGCACTCGCTGCTACGAATGGTCCCAGAGTGAAGAGGTCCTCATAAAGAGTCTGGACACATTTCAAAATAATGTGAAGCGAACACAGATTTACTCCTCCAAAAGGTTGTGTCCTTAATGCTTTGCAACGATCTATTCTGCTTGAAGGCCACCGAAGTTGTTACAGCTCTAACTTCATGCATTTTGGTTTTTTAAAAACTTGAGGTCTGCCTCACTGCAATGTGCATGAGCCTCTCTTATTAAGAGCCTGATGAAGAATGAAAGAGCGTTCTTCGACATCCGTAAGGAGGACTTCTAGACCAAACACCAAAGAGCTTCTGACTTGCCTTGCAACTCTTCCGTACAGTCCAGATAGAACTTCAGGGCTCTTACTGGGCACAGGACTCTCTCCAACTCCTCGCCAATCACATCCGAAAGGTTCAGAATCTCAAAAGCCTTGGGCCAAGGTTGAGAAGGGCGTTCGTTCTTGGCGAGAAAGCCTAACTGCAATGAGCAGATAGCTTTGTTATCTCGAAAAAACCAATGTCTTAGCTAAAAGCATGAACCCCACCGCTCTTTGAGCTGTCGCCAGACTGACCAAAAATAGAGTCTTCATCGTGAGGTCCTTAAATGAAGCTGAATGCAAGAGCTCAAACCTGTTACTCATAATGAACTTCAGGACAATATTCAGAATCCAAGCTGGTGAATCCAGGAGCTGTTGCTTTGATGCTTCCAACATACTTGGATTGGTAAACCTTGATGGTAGAAGTCCTCCTTGCTCTTGCAAGAGCTCTAGCTGCTTCCTTCGAAAAAACCTCTAGTTCTTGTGAGTTTTTCGATAATCTGAAGACAGTTAGATGAAAAACTTGGAGATTTTGATGGTACCTTTCCAAGTGGGGTTGTGTGAGTAGATCTACTCTTGATGAAAGACTTCTTGGAGTGTCTATCATACATTCCAGTACCTCTGTGAACCACTCTCTGAGGGCCAAAAGAGGGCCACTAGAGTCAATCCGTCATTTCGTGTGACACACACTCTTGCATCACTTTGTAATGAATTTGAACGGTGGAAATGCGTACATGTCCATGTCACGAGCTGTTTGACACTCGACGTCGCATTCTGCTTGATGCTTGACGTCGCGTCCCGTTGGATGCTCGACGTCACGTCTTGCTGGACGCTCGACATCACATCCTGCCGGACGCTCGACGTAACGTTCCGCTGGACGCTCGACGTCACGTTAGGTGGACGTTTGACGTCACGTTATGTGGACATTAGACGTCATGTTATGTGGACGTTAGACGTCACGTTAGGTGGACGTTCGACGTCACGTTAGGTGGACGTTCGACGTCACGTTAGGTGGACGTTCGACGTCACGTTAGGTGGACGTTCGACGTCACGTTAGGTGGACGTTCGACGTCACGTTAGGTGGACGTTCGACGTCACTTCTGTCTGCTTGACTTCTTGGGTTAAAGTAGCTAAAACACGACATTTAACGGGGGAGTTGTAAAGACGTTCGTCAACAAGAACCTCTCGACTAGTAGCCTTACGACGCTTGGCTTGTGGTACAGGAGACGTCCCGTCTACCACAAGCTCTCTTTCTACACCGTTTAAAGAACACGTAGAGCGTCCAGAGGACGATGACCAGTCCGACGGTGGAGGAGGAGCATGAACTGAGGTCATGTCAGGCTCAGACAGCTGTCCTGCAACTGGGTGAGTTGGACATTTCTTGACAGTTGCCGACATCCTAAAAGGACGTTCGGTAGGGGAGCTTTCTTTGGTAGAATGAAAAAACGCTCATGACTGCTCCAAGGACTACAACCAGAAGCTTGTGGTGTCATGATAGGACGCTGATTGACCGTGTCCACCTTCCTCTTCAGAGGTCTGGAAGCTTGACGCCAGCCTTGTCTGGGCGCTGCGTCAACCAAAGATGACGAAAAAACTTTTATCTCACCTTTCCTATGATGAAGGTGAGCGTCCTGGGAAGCATCAAAAGGTATGCTCGAGGAGGCGTCTGCTCGGGAGCTAAAGCCTCTCATTTCCTTTTGTCGTTCGACATTCCTTCTCCCAGGAGTTGGGGAGCTTGGAAGAGGTCTATGGTCGACATTCCTTGGAAGAGGTCTATGGTTAGAACGTTCGACATTCCTTCTCCCAGGGTTTAGGGAGCTTGGAAGAGGTCTATGGTTAGAAGAACGACAGGTCCTAGCAGACGCACCACCTATTTGAGGGGTGGTGCTTAGGCCGAAACAAAGAGCCCAAAACTAGACAACTTCCTCCTATACACAAACCTTCAGGAATTGCTTGAAGTTCGGATGGATGAGGATGTGGAAGTAAGCATCCTGGAGGTCTAAAGAGACCATCCAATGGACCTTTCCTACTGCTGTAAGGACTGATTACGATGTCTCCATGGAGAACTTTGACTTCTGAACGAAGGCGTTGAGAGCAGTTACATCCAGGACCGGACAATAGCCTCCCTCTCCAAAAAGAGAGACATTTCATGTTGCATAGTCTGTCTCTTTGGCTCCTCTCTGTATTTGGCAGAGAGGTCTATCGGAGTAACTAATAAAGGAGGTTTTACTAGGAAAAATATTTCGCATCCATCCTTTAGTAATAGCACAGACCAAAAGTCTGCTCCTCTCCTCTCCCAGGCTCGCCAGAAGTAGTTAAGCCTGGCTCCTACCGTTGTCTGTGCGGTTTCGAGAAAAAGTATGCAGAAACTTTCTTGCTAATTTAGACACCAAAACCTGTGTCTTTGACCTACTCTTGAGGGAGAAGAGAGGAAGAAAAAAAGGGTGGTGCATACCTCAATTCTGACTTCTGATTCAAAGTTATCCTGCCTCATTACCTGCATTCCTTAAGAGACTCAGCGATCCACCCAGGGGGCTGTAAAAGTCTCTGTGGGGATGCCACAAGGTCCTCGACCTTAACGTGGCTAGACCTCTACTCTTGCTATCCTGGCATAACTGATAAGGAAGCTGGCTTCATAGGTTTTTATGCCTCATTTACCTGCATTCCTTGAGAGACTAGGCGATCCACCCAGGGGGTTGTAAAAGTCTCTGTGGGGCTGCCACAAGGTCCTCGACATTAACGTGGCTAGACCTCCACCCTTGTTATCCTGGAATACTTGGATTGCATCCAGTCTCCCATCATCCTCAAAGCTCTATTAGATGATCGAGACAGCACCATCTTAGTAAACAGAGACTCCTTCGACGCCTTCCTTAGCGAAAACTCTGAAGGCGGGACGAGGAGCAGCAGGCACAAAATAAATCGGAAACTCTTCACAAAAAACTCTCATGAGTTTCTTAAAATCAACTGAAGGAAGAAGGATCTTAGGAACCTCTCCTAAGAGAATTCCTCTAAAAGATAAGGGGAAAAGAGATCGCCAATCCCTTCCTCCTACAAGTCTCTAACCGAGGTAGAAATGTCTTGTTTCCTAGGAATCAACTCCTTAAGGTCCTGAATTCTGGCCTCAATATTTTAGGGGTTTAATTCTTGCCCTCCAACAGACACCAAGAGTTAGTTCAAGCGGGCCTTAGTCTGAGAAAATAATATCTTTCCAGTTAATATTTATTTCTGTATCTTTTAATATGGCGCCTGGCGTAACAATGTTCCAAGGCTAGACACTCACGGACATTACGATTGGAACTAGGACATTCGCGATCTCGACGTTTGGCCCAACTGGTGTAACCACAACGTCCGAGTCTTGATGCTTGATTTCACGTCTAACTGCTTGACGCTCGGCGTCACGTCTAACTGCTTGATGCTCCGCGTCATGCTTGACACTCGACGTCAAGTCCAACCGCTGGATTCTTGACGCAATGCAACTGTGTGACGCTCGGCGTCATGTCTAACTGCCTGACACTTGACATCAAGTCCAACTGCTGGACGCTAGACGCCATGCAACTGCTCGACGCTCAGCGTCACGTGACTCCCGGAACAATGCCATTCACGATTTAGACGCCCGCAATCTAAACGCTCAGGGCTATGCTTGACACGCAGCGTCACGTCCAACTGCTTGACGCTCGACGTCACTTGATTGCTTGATGCTCGGTATCATGTCTAATAGCTTGACACTCGACGTCAAGTCCAACTGCTGGATGCTTGACATCATGCAACTGCTTGACGCTCGGCGCCACGTGACTTTCCGAACAATGACGCTCGCCATTAAAAACGCTCGCGATTCAAACCCTCGGAACTATGCCGTTGGCGTCTAGAACGTTTGCTCATCGAACAAAAGAGACAAAGAAGTTGCACTCAGTTACAAACATCGTGTCAAACTCTTACAGCAGCGTTAGTAGCTTGCTGTCCAAAGCTCTGACGCTCGGCATTAGACAACACTTTTACCTCGCCTTACCCATGGCGTAAGCGAGCGTTCTGGGAAGCGTCAACAGGAACGCTCGAGGGGACGTCTGCTCGAGCGCTAACGCCTCTCGTTTCCTTTCGCCGATCGACATTCCTTCTCCCACGGGTTGGGGAGCTTGGAAAAGGTCTAAGGCTAGGATAACGGGAGGTTCGAGCAGACGCACCCTCCATTGACTGATTAAATTCACTACACTGATTTAGCACTGAAAATTGCACTTTCTAATACTCTTTCACATAAGACCAAAGGAAAGACATGTAAGCCTTTTACCTTGTAAAAAGAAAGTACATAAAATGTAATATATTAATTAGACCTGCCCGCTGCGAGAGATATTAATCTTCCACCAAGGGCTTGAATGAGAATTCAATAGGTAATTTGATTATTATTAGAAATCCCAATATCGAAAACAAAAATAAATAACAATGCAAAGAAATTTGTGATACTGTATCGATTGTCTGAAAACAACGTAGCGAACTTTAACTGTACGCTAGTTTTATTTGAACTCTGAAAATAGATCGATGATTCTCTAAATAAAGTACAGTACAGTATACTAATAGAACAAATATATTCTTAAAATGATATTTTCAATTTAAAATAAATTTTTGAATATACTTACAGTGGAACCTCTACATACGAATTTAATCCGTTCCAGAACCAACTTCGGATGTAGAAATTGATCGGATGTCGAAACGAATTTTCCCATAAGAATACATTGAAATAGGATTAATCCGTGGTTGAGCCCAAAAACCTATGATAACTTCTTAATAAACTACTACACATAATTTTCCCATGAGAATAATGAACACTAAATTAGATAATAGACATGTAAATAAGAAGAATAGACATGTAAATAAGAAGAATTAGCAAAAAATGATAAATAAGAAACGGGTTTTTAGCGTCACTTTACCTTAGAAACTCCAGCGCAGGTGTTGTTCGTCTTCGCTACGCAGAGAGGAGAGAGGAGACGGACGGACGGCGAGGAGGTAGAGAGGTTAACTACGATAAACGTAACACTACCGTAACTTATTCTAACTTACACTAAGTGAACTTTAACATAACTTAGCTTATTTTTTTTTATTTTTATATTTTATATTTTTTTTTACATTTTCTTTTTTTCTTTTTGATGATTACGTAATTTTAATCACTATCACTTACATTTAAAATTGACTGAATTTCTTTTGCTTCACTCTTTTCCGTTTTCTGTGTTTCACTTTCTTCCTCTTCACTCTTTGCCGTTTTCTTCGGTTCACTTACATCCTCTTCATCGCGAGTTCGCTTCGCAGTTTTTTTAAAGAAAGCATCGATAGATAATTGCTTCGTACGGCTTTTCAGAATGTTTCGAAAGTGCGTTAGGCAAACATCATCGAATTGAGAAACTACACGACAAACCTGCAATTTCTTTGGATGGTATTTGTCGATGAAGTCGACCACGTCTTGATATTTTCCTAACACCTCTTTTATTTGCGCTGAACCTAACACATGTTCTACCTCCTCGCTCTCTTCCTCGTCATCACTCATGTGCTCCGACATAGCATGGAGTTCCTTGAGCTCATCCGTCGTCAGTTCGTCGTGATGTTCGGCGACGAGTTCCGTAACGTCATCTGCGTCGACCTCCAGACCCATGGACTTGCCAAGGGAGACGATTTCCTCTACGGCTTCCGCTGCACCGACCACGGGATCAGGTTCGGGGTTAAAACCCTCGAAATCTCGGGGAGAAACTGCATCAGGCCACAGCTTCTTCCATGCAGAATTGAGGGTCCGTCGAGTTAATCCCACCCAAGCCTGATCAATGATCTTTAAGCAGTGCACGATATTGAAGTGGCCCCTCCAAAATTCACGCAAAGTTAAGTTGGTGCTTTGCGTGACATTAAAGCACTGCTTGAATAAGTGCTTGGTGTACAGCTTCTTAAAATTAGAGATGACTTGCTGGTCCATGGGCTGGAGGATAGAGGTGGTATTTGGTGGAAGATACAGCACCTTTATGAACTTGAATTCATCGAAGATATCATCTTCAAGTCCGGGGGGGTGAGCGGGTGCATTGTCAAGGCATAGCAGGCACTTTAAAGGCAATTTCTGCTCATGAAGATACTTCTTCACAGAAGGACCGAAAACTTGGTTTACCCATTGCACAAAGAATTGCCTAGTGACCCAGGCCTTCGAGTTGGATCGCCAGAAAACATGAAGCTGATCCTTATCGACGTTGTGTGCTTTAAAGGCCCTAGGGTTCTCTGAATGGTAAACAAGCAAGGGCTTAACTTTAAAGTCCCCGCTAGCGTTGGCACATAGAGCAAGAGTCAACCGATCCTTCATTGGCTTATGCCCAGGCAATTTCTTCTCTTCAGCAGTGATGTAGGTTCGACTCGGCATCTTCTTCCAAAACAGCCCGGTTTCATCACAATTGAACAGCTGCTGCTCTACGTAGCCTTCTTCCTTTACGATATTTTCGAATTTCTTAACAAAGTCAGTTGCAGCCTTTGTGTCCGCACTAGCAGCCTCTCCGTGGCGAACAACTGAATGAATCCCGGACCGTTTCTTAAATTTCTCGAACCAGCCACGAGATGCCTTGAAATCATCTAAGGAAGGCTCGGTTGAACTCTCCCCAGCATCACCCACAGAGCTCTCCTCCTTCAAGTCCGTAAAGATGGCGTGCGCCTTCTCGCAGATGACTGTTTCGGTGATGGCGTCGCCAACGATCTCTCTATCCTTAATCCACACTAGTAGAAGTCGTTCCATCTCTTCTATGATAGGGGTACGGCGTTTGGAAATTATAGTGATCCCCTTAGAAGGTTTCACTGCTTTAATAGCTTCCTTCTGTTTAAGGATTGTCGAGATCGTCGACATATTACGGCCATACTGTTTAGCAAGTTCACTCACGCGGATGCCACGCTCATGTTTTTCAATAATTTCCTGCTTAATTTCTATAGAAAGCATTTCCTTCTTCCTTTTCTCACCACTACCACTACCACTGGCAAAACTAAGCCTTTTTGGACCCATGATTTACGTAAATTATCGTTAATGGATGCACGTAAAAAATCACGATTAATTCACAGTTAATATCACAACGCAAAGAGCACAACCACACGAAGCCGGCGAGAACAGAGGACTGACCCAAGCCGCGCTAATTGAGCGTCCCTCCGAGGTCGATGTGCTGCCTTCTATCGGCGGAAATAAAAAACACTTCAGGCGCTATGAGCACCGACTACGCGTACGAGTATTGTTTACTTCGGGTGTCGAAAAAAACATTCGGGTGTAGAGTCGGAACGTGTTCGAATTGTACTTCGCGTGTCGAAAAATTCGGATACAACCGGTACGACGAAAATTGCTACTTCGTGTGTCGAAATAAAATTCGGGTGTAGAGTCAAAAATTTGCTCGAATTTTACTTCGGATGTTGGAAAATTCGGATGTAGATACGATCGTGTGTAGAGGTTCCACTGTACCTGGTGAATATATAAATAGCTGACGTCTCCGACGGTCGACAGATTCCAAAAACTCGCGAGCGATCGCCATGAAGGCTGCCGGGTGTGCCCACGCGGCGTGCCCACCAGCGCCGACTATCAGCCAGATACCGCATATACTTCTCAACCAAACCAGTTCTTCTCAGTCCGTAGGGTCTCTATCGGAGAGGAAGGGAGGGCCTTTAATATTATATATTCACCGGGTAAGTATATTCAAAAATTTATTTTAAATTTAAAATATCATTTTTAAATATTAAACTTAGCCGGTGAATATATAAATAGCTGATTCACACCCATGGTGGTGGGTAGAGACCAGTATTAAAACAATAAAGGCGTATATGCTCAAGAGTTTTTGACAAATATTCAAAAAACAAACTTGAGTATAGGTACCTGGTAAGGAAGCCGACTCTGATGATTACTCTGCCTCATTAGTCCGCTATCCTCACGAAGCCCAGCGATCCTCTTAGGATGCTGAAAGACTCCCAGGAGCTGCTATATCCAGGGTGAACACCCCTATAACAGGACCTCATCAATACCCTTAATCTGGGCGCTCTCAAGAAACAATATTTTGACCACCTGCCAAATCAAAAAGATTGCGAAAGACTTCTTAGTCTCCCGTACAACGCAAAACAAGATTAAAAATTTCAAGAGTAGATTAAAAGGATATTGAGATTAAGGGAATGTAGTGGTAGAACCTTCACCCACTACTGCACTCGCTGCTACAAATGGTCCCAATGTGTAGCAGTCCTCATAAAGAGTCTGGACATCTTTCAAGTAATATGAAGCGAACACCGACTTGCTTCTCCAAAAGGTCGCGTCCATAATACTTTTAAGGGATCTATTTTGCTTATACGCTACTGAAGTTGCTATCGCTCTAACTTCATGAGCCTTGACTTTAAATAAATTACGATCCTTCTCACTTAAATGAGAGTGTGCCTCCCGAATCAAAAGTCTAATAAAATAAGACAACGCATTCTTAGACATGGGCAAAGAGGGCTTTTTAACGGAGCACATTAAAGCCTCTGAACAACCTCGTAGCGGTTTAGTTCTGGATAAATAAAATTTAAGAGCTCTAACGGGGCACAGCACTCTTTCAACTTCATTCCCAACAATCTCAGAAAGACTGGGGATTTCAAATGATTTAGGTCAAGGACGAGACGGAAGTTCATTCTTGGCCAAAAAACCAAGTTGAAGAGAACATACTGCTTTATTAGTGGAGAAGCCGATGTTCTTGCTAAAAGCATGTATCTCACTAACCCTTTTAGCCGAAGCCAAGCTCACCAAAAAAGTGCCTTGAGGGTAAGGTCCTTCAGGGAGGCTGAATTTAATGGTTCAAACCTGTCTGACATAAGGAACTGTAGGACCACGTCCAAGTTCCAAGCAGGAGTCGAAATATGACGCTCCTTGGAAGTCTCAAAAGACTTAAGCAGGTCTCGGAGATCTTTGTTATTAGAAAGATCCAAACCTTTATGCCTGAAAACAGAAGCTAACATGCTTCTGTAGCCTTTAATGGTGGATGCAGAGAGGGAGCGACCGTTTCTCAGATAAAGCAGAAAATCCGCAATCTGTGCTACAGAGGCACTGGAAGAGGAAATAGAGGAGGACTTGCACCAGTCTCTAAATACCTCCCATTTCGACTGATAGATCCTGATGGTAGAGGATCTTCTAGCCCTCGCGATCGCTCTAGCTGCCTCCTTCGAAAACCCTCGAGCTCTAGAGTCTTTCGATAGTCTGAAGGCAGTTAGACAAAGCGCGGGGAGGCTTCGATGAAATTTCTTTACGTGAGGCTGCCGCAAGAGATCCATCCGCAACGGCAGACTTCTTGGAACGTCTACCAGCCATAGAAGTATCTCTGTGAACCACTCTCTCGCGGGCCAGAGGGGAGCAACCAACGTCAACCTGGTCCCTTCGTGAGAGGTGAACTTCTGCAGCACTTTGTTTAGGATCTTGAAAGGTGGAAAGGCATAAACGTCCAGGTGAGATCAGTCCAGCAGGAAAGCGTCTATGTGGGCTGCCTCTGGATCTGGAACTGGAGAGCAGTAAGTCGAGAGCCTCTTTGTCAGTGAAGTCGCAAAAAGATCTATGGTGGGTTGACCCCATGTCATCCATAGCTTCTCGCACACAGTCTTGTACAACGTCCACTCCATGGAGATGACTTGTCCTCTTCTGCTGAGGCAGTCCGCTAAGACATTCATTTCTCCTTGCACAAATCTCGTCAAAAGAGAGATGTTATTTGCCTTAAATGGAGTTCCTTCTGATCCGTGGACCAAAGACCCGAGCATTCCAGACTGTCCAGTGGCGCTCCCTAACCCAAATCCGATGCATCTGAATACAACACATGGTTTGGGTTCTTGATCGCAAGAGAAAGGCCTTCTCGAAGTCTGATGTTGCTGTCCCACCAAGTCAGACATGTCTAGACTGAGTTGGAGATTGGGAAAGAGATACTCTCTAAGCCCTTCTCCTTGTTCCAATGGTTTAGGTGAAATTGGAGAGGGCAAAGGTCGAGTCTCCCCAGAGAGATAAACTACTCCAGCGATGAAAGAGTTCCCACGAGGCTCGTTCAAACTCTTACAGAGCAACTGTTTTTCTCTTGCAAGTGACGGACTTTTAACAGAGCTTGTTCCATTCTTGTGGGAGACGAAAAGGCTCGAAAAATTCGACACTGTATCTCCATCCCCAAATAAAGAATAGTCTGGGATGGAGTACTGTAAGTTACGACTTCTCTACGTTCACTATGAGACCTAGCTCCTTGGTTAGGTCCAATGTCCATTAGAGGCTCTCCAGACAGCGATTTAATGACGACGCCCTGATTAGCCAGTCGTCAAAATAAAGGGAGGCTCTGAATCCTCAAAAAATGTAGAAAGCTTGCTACATTTTGCAAGAGCCTTGTAAAAACAAGAGGAGCAGGAATGAGGCCGAAGCACAGTGCTCAAAATTGGTACACTACTTTCCCGTCCACAAACCTCAGATGTTGTTGAAAGTTTGGATGAATCGGGATGTGGAAGTATGCATCCTGAAGGTCGAGAGAGACCATCCAGTCGCCTTCCCTTACTGCTGCCAAGACAGATTTGGTAGTCTTCATCGTGAACTTTGTCTTGACAATGAACACATTGAGCGCACTTACATCTTAAGTACTCCTGCAGTGAACGTGGCTGCCAGTTCATTGGAGCCATCCCTGATAGCCTTGTTCATGCATGCCATAATTGTACAGCAATACATTGACAGCTGGAGAGACCTTCTTACTTAAGGCTCCCAGGGACCAATCCAACAAATAAATACTTCAAACGCTCGAAAAAACTCCTAACAGGAGATGGTCTAGCTCTGAAGCAGACCATAAAATCATAGAGCGTCTCATGGCTAGACGACGAGAAGAGTCCACTAGGCTTAAGAAGTTTCCCTGGGCAGAGGCAGGTACTCCCAAGCCAAGAACTTCTCCTGTGTCACACCAGACGCTCGAGCAAGAAGCTAATTAAGAAGGAGGAAAAGCAAAAGCAGACTTTCCTAAACTTCTCCTGGATTCCAACCAGTCTCCCAGTAAGAGCATGGCTCTCTTGGAAGAACAAGAGAGAACTGACTTCGTAAATGTAGGAGTCGAAGAAAGTCATGCCAAGAGTAAACTCAGACGGCGGAGCAGCCGTTACAAAACGAGTAGGACAAAATTTCCCTAAAGAAATTCATAATTATAAAACAACGGATTGTTGGACCACCCTAGGTTACTCCTCTTCTGAATGACTCCCCAAAGGTACATTAGTTGAAAGGGGGTCATCAACTTCTTCAGAAGGCACATCATCTGATAAATCTAAAGTCTTGCGAGGAGGAGATTTATATTCAGAATGACGTGAAGGAAAAGCATGACAGGCTACATCAACTTGTATATGAACAGAAGTTAAAGTTGGAGGGTCGATGTCACGTTGTGACTGCAGAGAATGTTATTCTACTACACGTCGTGACAGAAGTGACCGACGTTCAAACGTCACGTAGTAACAGCGTTGACTGCTGTTCGATGCTATATCGTGACTACGGTGACTGACCCTCGACGTCACGTCATGTCTACGGTGTCTACCGCTCAACGTCACGTCATGTCTACGGTGTCTACCGCTCAACGTCACATCGTGTCTGCGGTGTCTGCAGCTCAACGTCACGCTGTGACTGCGGTGGCTGACGTTCAAAGCGATCAAAGTTACATCGAGATTTATGCTCCGCATCTCGTTAAACAGCAAAGCTGACACTAGGGATAACGTCAGCGTGACGTAACAAAGCTCGTTTAGAAGGTTGAAGACCTGAATCACGTATCCCAGAACCGTGACGTACAAAAAGCAAAGGATCCTTTCGCACAGGAACAGGATCGTAAGCTTCTATTAAAGAAGAAAGCTTTAACAGCATATCTTGCAAAACACTTAACTTCGGATCAACCTATGACTGCGGTGGCTGACGTTCTAACGTCACGTAGTAACAGCGGTGACTGCTGATCGATGCTATATCGTGACTACGGTGACTGACACTCGACGTCACGTCGTGTCTACGGTGTCTACCGCTCAACATCACGTTGAGTCTGTGGTACTGCAGCTCAACGTCACGCTGCGCACTCTGAATAGATCGTGATGTCGGAAACGTCTGTACATGAACGTCATCGCTATGAAAGGGATCTCTCATGATGACTACAGCTAGGACGTTGAACTTGTTCTGAAGGAACTAATAAACGTTTCAACCGTCTCAAAACCTTGCGCCCAGGTTTTTAAAGAGACAAATCATCGAAAGACGAGGAGAACTTCGTCTCTCCTGTCTTATGGCAAGGACGTGCTTGACGAGCAACGTCTGATACCTTTGAGGGAACGTCTGTTCATTGGTTTACACCTCTCACTCCCTTAGGTCCTACGACATTCCTTCTCCCTGGTGCAGGAGAGCCTGAAAGAGGTCTCGGACTAGGCAAGCGACAAGCACGAACAAACGAACCCTCCGCAACACTAAACATGTTTTTCGCACTTTCTTCACTGATATCGCATTTTTTAATAATTTCACATTAGACATGAATAAAGCTGATTTCTACCTGAAGCACGCAATTCTCCCTTAAAACTAAAGGTTAGAATTGCGAAATATATCGTATAATGTAAGCACATTAGTACAAAATGAAACATACAAAAATTAATAAACATATACATATATATCGAATAAAACGGAAATATATAAAGTTAAAAAAATCAGTGACTGGGGAGGAGACTAAAACTAGTTCACTAGGGACTACGTTTTCAATCTCTCACCGTACAGTGCCTTGGGATGAGAATAAAAACTAAAACGTTTGCACAAACTGCGTAGCATAAATAAACCAAACGTTATTTCATCTTTGAAAAACAGCACGAAGACTATTCAAAGAAAGAATTTCTTAAAATATTTCCTAATAATATTCATCTCATCAATCTAAACAAAAATAAAAGTTGAATGGGCTCAACGTTGTTTAACTACATTTTCCAAGTCAGGACTGCCAACAAAGAATAGGCAAAGGCCGCTAATAAACAAAAACATAAAATTTATCTCGGTGTTTAGTATAAATGGAAAGCTAATCGAAGAGGCCTAATAAAGGCGGGTGAGATAAAAAATATATAGAGGTAAATCTATAATTATCAACAATAATTTATAGTGATAAAATAATTACTAAAAGCCTTTAACACACTTCCATACACTGAGGGAAGGGTCGGCCATCTTTTCTCTATGGAAAAACCAGAGCAAGGGCAAAAACTTTTCCTCTCCTTTCAAAAGCATTTCTTTTGAAGATAGTATTGAATAATCCAACACGGCGAAAGCAATAAAACCAAAACCAAGTACTTCACCAATTGGTAGAAACTTGAGGTTAAGCGCGAGCGGAACCAATGTTGTCTCGACCACCAACAGAGAAGAACTGGTTTGGTTGAGAAGTATATGCGGTATCTGGCCGATAGTCAGCGCTGGTGGGCACACCCGGCAGCCTTCATGGCGATCGCTCGCGAGTTTTTGGAATCTGTCGACCGTCGGAGACGTCAGCTATTTATATATTCACCGGCTAAGTTTAATATTTAAAAAACAATATATTCCTTTTATATTATAAGAACTTAAATATTTTGGTTTTTAAGTAGAATTTTACTTTTCATAAATAACGATACAAAGAAATTTGTGATACTGTATCGATTGACTGAGAACTGCGTAGCGTAATTTTAACTGTACGCTAGTTTATTTAAACTCTGAAAATAGATCGATGATTATCTAAATAAAGAACACTAATAGGACAAATATATTCTTAAAAATATATTCCTTTTATATTATAAAAACTTAACTACTTTTAGTTTGTAAGTAGAGTTTACTTTCCATTCTCTGCATCAAAAAAGCAAGGAAAATGCAAGTCATACTAAGTAGTAACTACATAGCTTACGTCATATGACTGACGTCATAGTGTTGGCGGAGTTCCTTCCGCCATTGTTTTCAAGAATAGGTTTGTTAGTTTTACAGTAGGTTGAAAAAACTTCTAATCCTACCTTTTAAGCTATGAAGATAGCGATCAAATACCAAAGAAAATCAAAATAAGCGAATGCCAATAACCAATTTAGTAGTACATCACCAAGATAACTGCCAAAGTTCAGGTTAATAACGAGTGAATATCCAACGATGTTGCCGGCATGAGCGGCAGAGAAAATCTGAGGAAGCATGGAATGGTTCTAAGTAACTTCGCCAGAGGGTGCGCTGGTGTTACACCTGGCTACTCAATCTGCGATTGCCGCGAGTTTTGAATTTCTGCCGGGACGTCAGAGACTAAAGCTATATTTATATAACCACCGGGTAAGTCTTGCATTTTAAACAGCAAAATTGCACTCTAATCCAGGCAGACTTGTATGGCACTGCCAATATGTGTTGGGACAAACCTCAGAGGTCTTGTATCCTGACAGGTGAGGATCCCCCCATTTTCTTTTGATGGCTCCCCCAAGAACAGTGAATGTGGGGAAGGAGAGAGAAGGTCTATTCCCCTGAGAAGGTTGGCGATCTCTGCCGAAATTGGGTCCCTTTCACTCTGATCCTATCACACTCGCAAGTCCGTAGAATCCATGCTAACACCGAAAGAACCCGTTGCCACTGGAGGGGACTTAAGCTATGACTTTTGCCGGGCCAAAGAACTCTGAAGTTCAGGTACCCCAGCAGTCCCACTTGAGGAAGGGACAGTGCTGACCCTAGGGTGTTGGTGGAAGATACTGTACTTTTTTCTTTACTCTGCGGGTGTTGTGCTGGAAAACTGTCTACTATTTATACTTAGCAGGTGTTGTGCTAGAAAACTGTGTACTATATTCTTGAATGTAATAAAATGTAGAACTAGATTTTTATCCTACTTCTAGCTATTCTGAGTACATTTTTTCATTTCTTTCACACATTTTCGATTTTCTTGACAATTCCTATGACCACTACAACAAAGCCGGAATGTTGCTTTCCAGCACTGAAAATAATAAAAACTTTACTGGAAGCACTATGAATTCAGAAAGACTAAATACACTTGCAGCGCTTTCAATGAAGAAAACAAAAAAGGCCTCAAGGGTCTGTCATCCAGAGATCAAGCAGGAAAGAGATTTTTTTTTTTCATATCAACAAGAAAAATTTAATTAATTTTTAAACGATGAATCAAGCTTGAACAGTAACAATTCAGGTTATGCTAAGTAAAATAGTTTCATTTTGTTTTTAGGATTTTATCAAGTTTCTGAATATATTTTCTTATGCTCGTATGTTTCCTGTCATACGATTCCAAAACAAAGGCTACAATTTTTTGGGAGCAGCACCCCCACTGATTTTAGCCATGAGCAGCACCTGGTCGTAAGAGAAAGTTTTCATTTGTTGCTTTCAAGAGTGGAAAAAGCAGGAAAACAATCTCTTTCAGACTTCTCCTTATAACTAGCACCATACTTCTCCAACTGAGAGGGCAACCAATCACTGCAAAAATCTCAAGTGGAAGAATACGACCATCGCTTACCACAGCAAATTGGGCACAAAGAACGAGGATCAATCTTGGGCCCCGCATCATGAAGGCTACACAAGGGCGGCCTTCAAGGCCGAGCCAAGTATGTATACTACCTTGAGCACCACTCGTTTTACTATCACACAAGGTAAGGGAAAAGGAAAGCTGTTAAACAAGGTTAAGCACACCACAACATGGAGAACGATTGTAGCATATGTCCGTTCCAGGTCACAACCAGGAGAACAGTGATCAGTCTCACTAAGGTTGTGGGGCTTGCCCGCAGTGGAGTAAACAGCTGATACCCACACAATGTTACCAGCCTTCCAAGAATTTTTTCTTTCTGGTAGTAGTAAAATGAACTAGAAGTAAACCCTTATTAATGAAAAGGGTTTGTATCTGTGTAGGAACAAGTATCATATTTGGAGAAGCCAGAAGAAAATTTGAATAAGACCAAGAAATTATGCTACTGTTTGTACTGTTTCTAACTAGGTAGGCACTAATTCTTTTTTTTGACAAATTTTGACCCATGGAAGATAGTCCCTTTCATTCATCACTTTCTCTACTAAAACTGATTTAATCGGACTGTAGGAGATAAGATTACCCCAGATCCACACCTCAATAAGGTAATACATGTAGGTCAAGGTAAGGACAAGACATCCTTGGGGAAGTCCTGGGGGCATAACTGATCACCAGTAGGTAAAGACACAGCGTCTAAGTTAGGTTGGGTTGGGAACCTTAGGTTGATTTTATTCAAGCATGAAAATAGATCTGGAATTGCAAATCTGGCCAGGTCCTAATGCTAAGAGAAAATCTGTTAATTTCAAGGGGAAACTCATTGTTCACAAAAGAAAAAAAAAAAAAAAAAAAGGTTGCATAGAAGATAGTGATTTGGCAAGAGGAGGATGATATAAATTGGTTAATATATGATACTCTAATTTCTAGCGAAACTGGAATTCGCTATAAGAAATAGACGAGTGCTGGTTAGTTTGGTATTTTTCTCTTTATGTTTAATAGGGGCTGGGACATAACTTACGTATCAGTCTATTAAAATGGGAAGTATGTTTTTCACACTAAGTCCATTGTTTACATCTGAGAGACTTTAGGGGCCTTATTGCACATGCGTTTCTTCCCATGCTTTGGGGAGCTTTCTCTGCATTTACAATGATGTATTTGTCAGTTGGTTTTTTTAAACCAATTAACAGCTTACAAGTACTTCTTCATAAGTTCCCAGATGTTGTTCTACAACACCCATTTTTCCCCACCTTCGTGTTCAGTTTCAAATTAACCACCATCTTGTAAAGACATATCAAGTGGGAACGCATCAATCAATTTCGAAATTCAGTGTAATTTCATTTTTGGGCTCAAGCCATGACGTCCTGATGGAAGGTTCCTTTTGGTAGCTTCCTTGGGTATATTAACTACAAGGATATTCCCGGAGAATTAAACCACAGGTTATCACAGAATTCTTACTTCTGGTGCGAGTATCCTACAGGTTTCCCTTTAAGACATCGTATATCAACAGGGGACGCATGTATTAACACGCCACATAGCTATCTGCACCCCATATAGAGTTAACACTTCGATATGGAAAGGTGGAGAATAACTGGGGAGCCGTTCCACAGTTACACTCGTCCGTGGCTACTTTTGGTACTCGAAACGTAAACAAACGGGCGCCATTGCTAAATGACGTCACGTCCGTCCTCATCCTTCTGCTTGTAGCTACCTTGCTTAGACGGATTTCCCCTTGTGCGATTTTTATCGACTTGCATCGCCATTATGTCGCTACCTTCTGCCTCGCCTTCTTCTGGAAAGTTGAGTACCAGGTCCCAGTATTGTTTAAATAAGCTCTGGCCGTAAGTAACTTATACTTTTCGTAATATTTCGTGTTTTGTGGCGGAGCTGTGCTGCTACCGGACACGCCATTTTATGGCGTCGCTGTTCTATTGCATGCCTTATTTAGCTAGTCAGAACAGCTTTTTCCGGCCTCTTAACTAATTGATATTGTTAGTTATTTAGTCTTCATAGCTAGGAACTTCATATATCGTGTTTTAACGCTCTATTATCCGGTCATCGCTTGACCCCATACTAGATTGCTAGCTTAGCCCCAAGGCTAGATTGCCTAGCTCTTGTGTTCATGCATGATATATTCCAGTGATCCTAGGTTAAGTTATGAAGATAGCGGCATTATTTATCATACGGTTAACTGTGATGCAAGTGTTTTTCGCCTTCAGGGACCATATAGGGGACCGGTTTGATTGCGTACCTTTCTAACCTAACCTAAATGTAGGAACCCCTATATGCTCCCTTCATCCCCTGCCTACGGGCATTCCCTCTGCGTGGCCATGCTTCCCCTTCTATATAAGGGAATCTTGTCCACAATCAGAGTATTTATCGCTTCTGTCTACCTTAAGGGAATGATCCCCCCTTAGGGTTGCGACCGAGAAAGAGGAACGGCTCTGTCCTTCCTCAGTTGCTTATGGTTAGGTTACTTTCCCTTCCATGCAACTTGCGATGTGTCTTTCAGCCTACCTAGCATGGGATTTAACACTCCTTATCTAGGTTAGGCCTTGGGGGGGGGGCTAGTTCTGTACTGTTATAGTTTGAGACGGTACTCTTGCACCGTTCTCATTCTGGTTACCTACCCTAGGCTAGGGAGCGTCCTCCCTTCCTTGGTGGCCGTTCTTGTACAGAGCCTCCCTATGGAAGACCCCTCTTCTTCTCCCTCCCCACCTATCCCTTTGGTGTAGGCTAGCCTATACATAGGCTGGCCTATACACATCTGTCCCTAGTCCTACAACTCCTCCCTTGGGTGGAGTGATAGGGCTATCTTGATCTCCTGTTGAGCAGGCCGCTCTGGTACATATACCCTTCTTAGCGTTCTATGGGGGTAGCCACTGGCAGCGATTTGTCCAACAGGGGGTTCCCCCTCTTGAGTGTACCCTAACCCTCCCTTGGGTTACCCTGGCACCCGGCCGACTGCCGGCCCCCTGCCATTGGATGCTAGGACCTACTCCTATCATGGGTACACACTCTCCGGAGGGATGCCGGAAGGGTATGTGGTCTTACCCCTGCAATCCCTCCTTATCTGTCTCTCTATCTACCCTGGTGCCGGTCCCTTGTCGCCTCTACTGCCGGCAATACCGCCCTACCCTTTGGTGACTCTCTCTCATAAGATACCCTCCCTCCTCTAAGTCGTCAGCCTTCCGTGTGCCGGGGGGCTGCCGCCTTCCGTCGGCATACAGCCGATGGCCCACCCCTCCATTACCTAGTTGCGGTTGTCCGACCTTCGGGCCGGCCTCCGGCGTGCCGGCATTGATTGCCGGCGGTCTGGGTATTCTACCATATTCTGCTTTATCTTATGAACTGATCACCAAGCCGTCAGCCTTCGGCTGCCGGAGCCACCGCCTCCCGCCGGCGTGCCGCCGCTGTGCCGGCGGTCGCCAAGTTGGTATTATGCTTAGATTCTCAATGTGTCTGCCTTACTGCCTTACACCCTGCTGGAGCGGCGTCCGGCGTTCCGCCGGCCTGCCGGGGCCCTCCAGAAGCACCAAGGGACTTGCACCCCCTCTTCTACCTGTCGACAACATGCCGACAGTCCTACACTGCAGCCAGATGGCTTGGCCACTTCTATGCTTAGGTATTGTCTTACCATTCTACTAGTGGCTGTGCTGTCTTCTTGCACATTACAAATTTCCGGCATACTCTGTGCTTCTTAGCACGGTCGGTTGCCGGAACCTAGATCTATACGGGTTCTCCTACTACCCCTTTAACCCAAGGAACTGAGTGGTCTCAGTCCCTGATACACCTCGCAGGCAATCTCTGCTAGAACTTAGCTTCAACCCACCACGGTGATCCATGCGGATTTCCGTTTTGTGTCCCTCGGTCACAAATGAAATTGCCTATTGATAAGGTTACGGTAACCGACTGGGCGGGATTCACAAGTATGTGTCTATCTACTTCCTTTTCCCGCTCCTCTTCTCAAACATTACAATATTCATGAATTATTTAATGTTAGGTGAAATTTTGACTACTTAAAATTTAACCTTAGAGTAATGTAAGTCATTCTTATGCCTTCCATATACTCATGATCTCTTCCTTTTACAGGAGGAGTATATGAAGTGTGACCACAACTTCTGTGGAGTGAAGCGCCCGGACTTCTACGGGCACAAGGCGTGTCGGACCCACGACAGCAAGAGTCGTCTGGTCGAAGCGTTCGACGATCCTCCTTCAGCGGAGGTGAGGGACAACGTCGGGAGAAGCTACGCAAGTGGGTGCGTGGCTTCCAGAAGAACGCCACCAGACCGTATCTCGCTACCGAAGATTTGAGGGCCTTGCTATTCCCCAAGGCATCGAAAGACTCAGTGGTCCCTAGTGATCAGATTCCTACCGTCCAGATAGTGGTGGAACCTGATGTTGTCATGGCCCAGTCCATGCATGAGTGCCGTCTAGATTCCGACAACGTGGAACGTATGTCGGAAGTGTCGGAAACTACGGAGAGGAACCTCATGGGCGAGGAGCTCGACTATGAGGAAGATCAGGTGGAATACCCTGATTCGGAGCATGAGGTCGCTCCCACTTCTACCCCTGCACCAACTCCTACACCGACCGAGGAATCCCTTCCTTCAACGTCCGCCACCCCGGACCCTATCCCATCAGGCACTCAGGAGATCTTCAAGATGCTTGAAGCTCTCATGGATAAGAAACTTTGCGAGACTCATGAGCTTTTCAAGTCTAACCTCGGAAGTTCTAAGCAACCGAAAAGGATTTTGGTTAAGGACCTCCCTGCCTGCTCGGATACTAACCCATGGAGGTATGCCGAGCACATGCCGATCACCCCGGGCAAGATCTTCATCAGCGAGAAGGTCGGCTCGATCGCGTTTGAAGAAGTGGAGTTCTTCCCGAACTTTGAGGCTTATCCGGACTGTTACGTCCGACTCAGGTCCGAACTTGCCTCTAAAGAAGAGACCGAACCGAAGGAGGTAATTGTGTTCGATCTCTCGAAGGCCCAGGCCCAGGCGGTACTGAAAGCAGTGGAAGAAGGGAAACCTTGCCCTGTACTGGAGGAGTGCAGGCCCTTCTACCTGACTACTCCCCCTGATGATAGGCACTGGAAAGACGTCCAGTCGACATTCACAGTGGGGAAGCTAGAGACTGACGTTGCTGGTCGTCAGTTTAATGAGGACCTCCCAAAACTCAACGATCACCCCCTTCGTAGGGAACATGATACGAAGGAAAGGCTTGCCGCATCTATGTCCCTCCAGGTACAGCTTGAAGTCATGGCCGGTGACACTAGGGTCCCAGACTTCAACATGGTCCTTTCCAAAACGCATCTGGCAACGGTCATGAAGGATCTGTACAGCTTCACTAGGGCTCGTAAAGCCTGTCGTGAATTCGTGTTTGCGAGCACTACAGTGAGACACGAACCCCGGAGGCTGATTTCCTCCAACATCTGGGGTAAACACCTCTTTCCCTCCTCCCTAGTGAAAGAGATCGCCGACAAAGCCGCCACGGAGAACAGGAACCTTCTCCATAAGTGGGGCATGTCGAAGAAAAGGAAATCCTCTCAGGACGACGGCCCTCAACCTAAGAGGAAACCTCTGAAACCAAAACCCCAGCAACGTCAACAGAGATGGCAGTTTCCGGGTTCCGCTACTCCCCAAGTGGCAGCTCAGCCACAACAGACCTTTCAGCTGGTCACCCAACCGGTTCTATCGCAGTCACCGGTCTTCACCCCTGCATTTGAGCAGCAATCCACTACCTTTCGTCCCAAAGGTAGAGGCTCAAGCAGAGGCTCAGGCAGAGATGTGTCTCGCCGTCCCTCCAGAGGCAGAGGAGGAAGGGGAGCTAGCGGCCGAGGTATCAAACCCTCAGGAAGCCAGAAGCAATGAAGTGCTTCCGGTGGGAGGAAGACTCCGCCAATTCCAGAATCGTTGGACCTTCGATCCCTGGGCACACAGCATCGTCAAGAAGGGACTAGGCTGGAGCTGGACTCAACCACCCCCAACCTTCCAGCAATTCTTCCAACAGTCAACCCCCCTCCTGGAAGAATATGTCCTAGAACTCTTGAACAAGAAGGTGATAAGGATGGTAAAGTCAACCAGGTTCCAAGGGAGACTATTTTGCGTCCCCAAGAAGGACTCCGACAAACTCAGAGTCATTCTAGACTTATCCCCCCTCAACAAGTTCATCGCGAACAAGTTCAAGATGCTGACTCTTCAACAAATACGGACCCTTCTGCCTCAAGGGTCCTACACGGTCTCAATAGACCTGGCGGATGCCTACTGGCACGTTCCAATGAACCATCACGCTTCCTCCTACCTAGGATTTCGACTCCAAAGGAAAAGCTACGCCTTCAGGGCCATGCCCTTCGGGCTCAACGTGGCCCCATGGATCTTCACCAAGCTGGCAGACGCCATCGTTCAACAGCTACGCCTTCGCGGCGTCCAGGTGATGGCCTACCTAGACGACTGGCTGGTCTGGGCGACATCGCCCGAAGATTGTGTACGATCCTGCAACAAAGTCACCCAGTTCCTAGAACACCTGGGATTCAAGATAAACACCAAGAAATCTCGCCTCTCTCCAGCTCAGAAGTTCCAATGGTTAGGAATCCATTGGGATCTTCAGTCACACCGCCTTTCCATCCCACAGAAGAAAAGGAAGGAAATAGCAGGGTCTGTCAAAAAACGGCTGAAATCCAAAAGGATCTCAAGACGACAGCAGGAACAAGTTCTAGGCTCTCTACAGTTCGCCTCTGTGACAAACCCAGTGCTTCGCGCACAGCTAAAGGATGCCGCGGGAGTCTGGAGACATTCTGCATCCATCGCTCGAAGAGACCTCAAGAGACGGCTCCCAAACAGACTTCGGTTACTCTTAAAGCCGTGGTCGGAAGCAAAGGCCCTGAAAAGGTCCATTCCTCTTCAACACCCACCTCAATCACTCAACATCCACACGGACGCTTCGCTGGAGGGTTGGGGAGGTCCCTCCCACCAACAACAGGCTCAAGGGACATGGTCTCCCCTATTCAAGACGTTTCACATCAACATCTTGGAGGCCATGGCGGTCCTTCTCACTCAGAAGAAACTCTCTCCGCCTCCCTCGATCCACATCCGTCTGACTCTGGACAACTCGGTGGTAGTCAGATGTCTCAATCGTCAGGGCTCGAGATCGCCCCAGATAAATCAGGCGCTTCTTCCGATCTTCCGTCTGGCAGAAAAGAAGAAATGGCACCTGTCTGCAGTTCACTTACAAGGATTCCGCAACGTGACGGCGGACGCTCTATCACGGACAAGCCCAATAGAGTCGGAATGGTCTCTAGACGCAATATCATTCTCCTTCATCTCTCGCCAAGTCCCAGAACTTCAGATCGATCTCTTCGCAACGAGCGACAACAATCAACTTCCTCTCTATGTGGCCCCCAAGGCAGAAGCAGTGGACGCCATGTCACTGGATTGGAACAGATGGTCCAGGATATACCTGTTCCCTCCCACCAACCTTCTGCTGAAAGTCCTCTCCAAACTGAGAACCTTCAAAGGGACAGCGGCCCTAGCGGCTCCCAAGTGGCCCTGGAGCAATTGGTACCCCCTGGTCCTGGAGCTGCAGCCCAAGCTGATCCCCCTCCCGGGCCCAGTTCTCTCTCAGCAAGTACAGAAGTCGACTGTCTTTGCTTCATCACTGGAAGTCAGGGACCTTCATCTCATGATTTTCTCTCCCTAGCCACGAAGAAAAGGTTTGGGATCTCAAAGAAAAGTCTAGACTTCCTCGAGGAATACAAGACCGAATCCACACGACGGCAATACGAATCATCCTGGAGAAAGTGGGTCTCGTTCGTCAAAGCAAAAAACCCTACGGAAATCACCATTGATTTTTGCATGTCCTTCTTCATTCACCTTCATGGACAAGGCTTAGCAGCCAACACGATTTCTACCTGCAAATCGGCTTTGACTAGACCACTACTGTACGCCTTCCAGATTGATCTGTCCAGCGATATCTTCAATAAACTACCAAAGGCATGCGCTCGACTACGCCCAGCACCTCTGCCAAAACCTATCTCCTGGTCCCTGGACAAGGTGCTCCATTTTGCCTCTAACTTGGACAACGATTCGTGCCTTCTCAAGGATCTGACTCAAAAAGTTATATTCCTTTTTGCTCTCGCCTCGGGAGCCCGAGTCAGCGAAATATGACAAATTCGAAGATAATTTGTATTTTTCCTAACCATACAAACCTTAGCTATTTACAAAGGGTTTTTACTTTTAGCGCAGCTGAAATGACGAGCCAATAGTTTTTAACGAGGGTTAATTACCCCCGCGCTAGTTAGCGGGGGGTGGGGAAGGGTAGCTTGCTACCCCTCCCCCCTCCACACACCGGTGACTTGCTTCACTTCACTTAGAGGTAGGACTTGACTTGGGGGTCAGGGATGGCGGGCACATATGTGTAAATAGCTAAGGTTTGTATGGTTAGGAAAAATACAAATTATCTTCGAATGTCATTTGTTCCGTAACCGAAATACAAACCACGCTATTTACAAAGGGTGACTTACCCCTTAGGAAGGGTGGAAAGTCCCCAGCCTTACTGACTTCGGCTTGCCCGGGGGCTCGATCCCTTAGTGAGCAGCACTATAGAGAGGGAGCCCCTGTACCTCACAGGTTCCTAGCATCGCTAGGAACGAGTGGCCTACATAAGTAGTGTGAGGAGGAGAGTGTGACTCGTCCTATGAAGTTGACCTTGAGACCTTCAGATAGGAATTCTAGGATAGGACGTTCCCCATACCACCTCGTCAGGGTATGGGAGACGCAACAGTATTAAGCTTAATACTAGGAGCACAAAGAAGCATGGGTTACCTGTAGAGGTCGAGGTCAGCTATGCGAGGACCAGGATGCTGCTTCCCCAAGAGAGGGGAGAATGAAGAAAGAAGTAAGGGTCAGACATACTCTTTCATTCACACAGACTAAGACCGGGTAACAACGCCCTCAACCTACTGCTACTTGTCCAAAAAGGAGCCTGAGGTTAGACCAGCTGTTGTGCAGCCACCACAGGGCCGATAGAGAACGTATCGAGGCTCCTGTGGGTCACGTCTTGCAGGTAGTGGGCTGTGAAGGTTGTTTGACGCTTCCAGACCCCCGCTTGAAGTACCTGCGTCACAGAGAAGTTTCTCTTGAAGGCCAGGGATGTAGCAATACCCCTGACATCGTGGGCCCGAGGGCGACGTGACGGAGGAGGGTCAGGATTCAGGGCATGGTGGATAACCCTTCGAATCCAAGCAGAGATGGTGTTCCTTGTGACCCTCCTCTTTGTCCTGCCTGCGCTCACAAACAAAGCTCGCACATGAGGACGGACTGCAGCCGTTCTCTTCAAGTAGTACCTCAGACACCTCACTGGGCATAGTAGCAGCTGGTCTGGGTCGTTTGTTACAGAACGGAGACTCGCGATCCTGAAAGAGTCGAACCAAGGATCCGGCACTCCAGGATTCTGAGTCTTGGCCACAAACTCAGGGACGAACCTGAACGTTACCTCCCCCCATCCCCTTGAATGGGCGATGTCGTACGAGAGACCATGAAGTTCACTAACTCGCTTGGCCGAGGCCAAGGCGAGTAGGAAAGCCGTCTTCCAAGACAGGTGGCGATCGGAGGCCTGGCGTAATGGCTCGAAGGGAGGTCTCTTCAGAGACCTGAGAACTCGAACCACGTTCCAAGGAGGGGGTCTCACTTCCGACTGGGGGCAGGTAAGCTCATAGCTACGTATGAGTAAAGAGAGTTCTAGCGATGAAGAAATATCCACGCCCTTCAATCTGAAGGCCAAGCTTAAGGCTGAGCGATAGCCTTTCACTGCTGAGACAGAAAGGCGCATTTCTTCTCGCAGATAACACAAGGAAGTCCGCTATTGCTGGAATAGTGGCATCGAGTGGAGAGATACCCCTTCCACGACACCAACCACAAAAGACTCTCCACTTCGCTTGGTAGACTCCCTCAGAGGACCTTCGCAGGTGCCGAGACATTCTCTCCGCAACCTGTTGCGAAAAGCCTCTCTCCGCGAGGAGACGCTGGATAGTCTCCAGGCGTGAAGCCGAAGCGAGGCTACGGCCCTGTGAGGGACACCGGAGTGGGGTTGTCTGAGAAGCTCGTGTCGTGGAGGAAGCTCCCTTGGGAGTTCCGTCAGGAGTTGCAGAAGGTCCGGAAACCATTCCGCGTGATGCCATAGCGGAGCTACTAGAGTCATGGAACAGTTGACCGATAGTCTGGTCCTGTTGAGCACCCTTCTCATCAGACAGAATGGTGGGAAGGCGTACACGTCGATGTTGTCCCACCGTTGCTGGAAAGCATCTTGCCAGAGTGCCTTGGGGTCCGGGACTGGTGAGCAGTACAGGGGCAGCTTGAAGTTCAAGGCTGTCGCGAACAAGTCCACCGTCGGGGAACCCCACAAAGTCAGGACTTTGTTGGCTATCTGAGGATCCAAAGACCACTCGGTACTCACTATCTGCGAAGCCCTGCTCAGACTGTCGGCGAGCACATTCCTCTTGCCAGGAATGAAGCGAGCTGATAGTGTTATCGAGTGGGTTTCGGTCCACCTCAGAGTCTTTACTGCAAGATGGGATAGCTGTTGCGAAAAAGTGCCTCCCTGCTTGTTGATATAAGCCACTACCGTGGTGTTGTCGCTCATCACCACCACGGAGTGACCCGCCAGGAACCGTTGGAACTGTTGAAGGGCCAGAAAGACGGCCTTCAATTCTAGCAGGTTGATGTGTAGGCACTTTTCTGATTCTGACCAAAGGCCTGAGGCCCTCTGGTTCAGAACGTGCGCCCCCCAACCTTCTTTTGGCGCGTCCGAAAACAGAGTCAATTCCGGGGGGAGGACGAGAAGACTCACTCCCTTTCGCAGGTTCTCGTCGGCTAGCCACCACCGCAAGTCCGTCTGTTCCAGAGACCCCATTGGGATCAGTGTCCGGGGAATCGGATCCTTGATTCCACCGGGACTTGAGCCGCCATTGAAGGGATCTCATCCTGAGGCGGCTGTTTGGAACCAGACGGGCCAGGGAGGATAGGTGGCCCAAGAGACGCAACCACGATTGGGCGGGGAGTTCTTTTCGCCTGAGGAAAGGTTCCGCCACCCTTCTCAGCCTTGCTATCCGGTCGTCTGATGGAAAGGCTTTGTGGAGATTGGTGTCTATTAGCATGCCTAGATAAACCAGTCGTTGGGACGGCTGCAGAGAGGACTTCTCGAGGTTTACCACGATCCCCAGATCCTGGCAAAGATCTAGAAGCCTGTCTCGGTGTCGAAGAAGGGTCGACTCCGAGTCTGCTAGGATCAGCCAATCGTCTAGGTAACGAAGGAGACGAATGCCGTTCCTGTGCGCCCAAGTCGAAATCAGGGTGAACACTCTGGTGAACACCTGAGGAGCTGTGGAGAGACCGAAACACAGCACCTTGAACTGGTAGATCTTGTTGTCTAGGCAGAATCTCAGGTACTTCCTGGAAGACGGATGGATTGGGATCTGGAAGTACGCATCCTTTAGATCCAGTGTACACATGAAGTCTTGTGGTCTCACCGCAAGTCTGACCGTGTCTGCTGTCTCCATGCTGAACCGGGTTTGTTTGACAAACCTGTTCAGAGCCGAGAGATCGATGACGGGTCTCCAGCCTCCAGTAGCCTTCTTTACAAGAAAAGAGTCGACTGAAGAAGCCTGGAGAGCCGTCCACGACCTCCTGGAGAGCACCCTTCTCGAACATGGTCTCGACTTCGGCCTGAAGGGCCAGCCCCTTTGCCGATCCCATGGCATAGGAGCTCAACGACACTGGATTCGCTGTCAGGGGAGGTTGAGATGACGTGAACGGGACGCGATAACCTTGGCCGATCACTGAGACCGTCCAAGCATCGGCCCCGAGATGTTGCCACCTGCGGACGCAACGCTGAAGGCATCCCCCCCACAGGTGGACACGCAGGGGGACTGCCACCCCTAGGGCTTGCGGCCGCGGCCGCCACCCCTAGAAGTCTTGCCTCCCCTGGAGGACTTACCGTCCCTCTTGACCTTGGCTGGAAAGGGCTGGGGCTTAGACACCACTTTCTTAGCTGCCGGTGCCTGTTTGGGAGCCTTACGAGGCTGTTGCTGCTGTTGTGGCGGGGCTGGAGGCTTATAGGGCCGAGTTGTAAGGGCCCTGTGGAGGAGGGAGTCCGTGCTGGATTTCCTCCACCTCTCAGCCGTTCGCTCCAAGTCTTGAGGCTCAAACAGGCTCTCCCCCAGGAGGGAGGCATGTCGGAGCCTACACACATCTACGGCAGGGACCTTCGGATGGAATCTCTCGGACACAGCATCGCGACGCTTCAACACCGAGTTGGCCCACAGGGTGGTAACCTGGTGCGCCAAAAACTCGATGGAGCGGGTGCCCGAGAGCAAGGAGGTCTCTAGGGCCTTCCTATTGGTCTCCTTGGACAAGTCCTCCGATCGCAATAGGATGCCCAGAGATCCTAACCAGAAGTCCAGCCACGACGTGGCCTGCATGGCACACTTAGCGACCTTCTCGTGGTTAAGGATCTCTGCCGCCGAGAACGACACCTGCCGGGCAGAGAGTTTCTCCAAGGGAACTCCCTTCACCAGCTCCTCCACAGAGTGATGGAGAGGAAGAGCAAGGTTGTGCTCACCCAGGATCTCGAAATACCTCCTCTGCTGAAGGCGAGGAGGAGGGATGAGTTTGTTCCCGGCAGTGGAACGACTGGAGGAGGCAAGAAGTGCGAGCTGAGCATTGGCCCTAGCTCTGGCACTCTTCAGCCCCCGAGACCAGGGCAGAGCTGCACTGGTCTTAGGGGCCTTCCGAACGTCAAACACTTCATCCAGAATCGTGTCTTTGCCTTCACGGGGGGGAATGACTGGATCCGTAAGAGTGTTAAGTTGCCTTATCAGGCTTAGGACCTGCCAGAAGGCATGTTCGGACTCTTGCTGTTCTCCTCCCTGCGGGCTGGCAGCTAAGTCTCCTGCCCCAGGAATCTCTTCCTGGAGTGATACGTGGACATTCCCCTGGGTAGTCGTGGGTTCCTGTCGAATCCTTGCAGAGGATTTAGGGATGGTCTTGGAATCCTTGGGTTCCCTCCTAGGAGGGATACAGGATCCCAACAACGAGGTTCGAGGGGCCCCTTCCTCACGAGACGATTCTCCTGCCTGAAGCAAAGTCTCCCCCCCTGGTGCCGAGGGGAAGACTACCGCCCCACTGGACTCACCTGAGGACGGAAAGGCCTCGTCCACGGGAGAAGGAGAGAGTACTCGTGCAGGAGAGGGGACCCTCGAGACCGACCTCTTGGGAACCAACTTCGCCCTGGGGGAAGTCACCACGAAGTCCACTCCTCTCTTTCTCTTCAGCGTAGGAGAGACAGCCGCTGGTTTGTTACCCTGGCCGGCGAGTGCTGGTTTCATAACCCTCACTAACGCCCGTGCCAGCGGACCAAACCAAGTCTGCTGCTCAAAGGACACAGAGTCCGAAATCCTCGCTAAGGTGAAAGGGATCGGGCGATCCTTTGGAGTGGACACGACGGTACCTGCCTGAAAAGAAGGTGGGGAAGAATGCTGTAATGACCTGTCCTCGTCCTGCAATACCAACCTGTGCTTGGATGGAGGTGATCCCGAGTGCCGTCTAGGAGCACGCGTCCCTGCTGCTACCACCGGCTGTGGAATTCGCCGCGAACTATGGTCGCGCGAGGGTGAACGGTCGCGCAAAGGCGAATGGTTGCGCGGGTGATCGCGCGGGCGCACAGGCGAGCGGGCGCGCAGGCGAGCGGTCGCGCGGGCGCGCAGGCGAGCGGTCGCGCGGGCGCGCAGGCGAGCGGTCGCGCGGGCGCGCAGGCGAGCGATCGCGCGGGCGCGCAGGCGAGTGGGCGTGAGGGTGGGCAGGTAAATGAACACGTGTCCGAGGCGACGAACGCAAGCGATGGCACGACGGCGAGGGATCGTGCTGCCGCGTAGGTGAAGAAGATCGCTGGCGATAATGACCGCGTGATGGTAAGCGATGGCGAGCAGCATGTGTAGGTGAATGATCGCGCGCAAGAGGGCGGTCGTTCAGGGTTGTGCGATGAGGAGCAGCATGCGTAAGTGGGCGATCGTGCAGGGTTGTGCGATGGCGAGCAGCATGCGCAGGTGAATGATCGCGTGAAAGGGTGCGATGGTGATCAGCATCCGCAGGAGGGCGATCGTTCAGGGTTGTGCGATGAGGAGCAGCATGCGTAAGCGGGCGATCGTGCAGGGTTGTGCGATGGCGAGCAGCATGCGCAGGTGAATGATCGCGTGAAAGGGTGCGATGGTGATCAGCATCCGCAGGAAGGCGATCGTTCAGGGTTGTGCGATGAGGAGCAGCATGCGTAAGCGGGCGATCGTGCAGGGTTGTGCGATGGCGAGCAGCATGCGCAGGTGAATGATCGCGTGAAAGGGTGCGATGGTGATCAGCATCCGCAGAAGGGCGATCGTTCAGGGTAGTGCGATGAGGAGCAGCATGCGTAAGCGGGCGATCATGCAGGGTCGTGCGATGGCGGGCAGCATGTGTAGGTGATCGCTGGCGAGCAGAAGGTCGACGCGTGTCCTGTGAGAGGACAGGTGGTGCGGCGCGTTCACGAGCAGGAACGGGAAGATCGCTGGCGCGTTGGCGAACATGTGTTTCTGACACACGCGCAGCACGATGTTGCGTAGCCACAGGACCAGGTGGATGGTGAGCAGGGAGTTCAGCAGGAACTAAAGGGTGGTCAGAGACCGCAGGGCGATGGTCCTCAAATGAGCGCTGACGCTCGGAGGAGAGCTGACGAGCAGGAGAGCGCTGGCGAGGGGGGTGAACATCAGGAGAGAGCCGACGAGCAGGTGAGCGTCGGCGAGCAGGAGAGTCTTGGCGAGCAGGAGATCGTCGACGAGCAGGAGATCGCTGGCGAGCAGGAGATCGCTGGCGAGCAGGAGAGCGCTTGTGCGCTGGCCCTGCTCGCGTAAGGGAAGAATCCCTTAGCCCCGAAGGGACCGTTGCCCGTCGGGTGACGAGTTCTCCAGAAGGCGAAGATCCGGCAGGAGATGGTGAGCGGTCTGCAGAGAGGTTCAAGGAGGGCAGAGCAGTCGGTTGAGGCTGACGAGGAGAGTCCCCCCCGGAAGATGAAGACCCAAAAAGGCGCCTCTTAGTCCCCCTGTAAGGGGAAGGGAGGCCCTTGTGGCGTAGAGGGCGGTGAGCCTTACGGCGGAGGCGGCCTCGGGGGAGATCGTCGGGACCATCGGTCCTCCGAAGGGGAGTCTCCTTCAAAACACTTCCCTCAAAAGGAAGCTGGGCAGCAGTCGAGACCGAAGGACTCACTTCCCCCTTCGAAGGATGCACGGAAGGAGGAGGAGAGCCTAGAGCACCATCACCAGCAACAGCACCTGCGTCGGAAGGCCCAGCCACGTCGGAGGCCTCTGTCACCACGACGTCAACAATAGACAGAGGGTCTACCTCCGCTACCACCGGCGACTGTTTAACAGTGGCCCCCAACGAGACAAGGTCAATAAGAGCGACCCTGGAGGGCAAGCCCTTAAGCCCCAGGGACGACCATATCTGTAAAAGATCATCACTGGATAAGGCATTATTATCAATAACCTCCCCCGGAGGAGGAGGGGGAACCGCCTCGCTATGGGAGGCGACGCCCTCTCCCCCCACCGAAGGTAGGGAAACAGAACAAGGGCCTGCGCTCCCACTCGGACGACTCTCCTTAGGAGGCGGACGAGGGGGAGCTTCGGAGGAGGTTTGGGCGGCGGAAGAAGAGTCCCGAGAACCTTCCTCCTTCAAGGCTAACCCCGGAGGAGAACGGTCTCTCTTGGACTTCTTCTTACGCCGACGGCCAAACCTCTCCCACTGGGAGGCAGACCACTCCCTGCACTCACGGCACATGTTATCCTGGTCGCACCGTCGGCCCCGACATTGAGGGCAGAGGGTGTGAGGATCCGTAATCACGTCCGACATGAAAGTCCCACAAGGACGGCCGGCAACTCCAGGGCATGTCCGCATATTAAATAAAAGAAAATAACTGAAGGTCAACTTCCAACCAATCACACAAGCTGAAAAGAAAAAGAAGAAAATTAAAGGCTGTCACGAAGGCGATGAACAGACACGTCTGATCACCGCCGAGCCAAAAGTGAAGTGGAGCAAGTCACCGGTGTGTGGAGGGGGGAGGGGTAGCAAGCTACCCTTCCCCACCCCCCGCTAACTAGCGCGGGGGTAATTAACCCTCGTTAAAAACTATTGGCTCGTCATTTCAGCTGCGCTAAAAGTAAAAACCCTTTGTAAATAGCGTGGTTTGTATTTCGGTTACGGAACAAAGTGGTATTATCAAGAGACGAGGGTCATATCCTGTTCACAGATTCCGGAGAACTTACCTTCTTCCCTGATCCGACGTTTCTCGCAAAAAACGAATTACCCACCAAGAGATGGGGCCCCTGGAGAATCTGCCCCCTAAAGGAAGATGTCTCTCTATGTCCAGTAGAGTTTCTCAAGGTCTATCTTCGAAGAACTTCAGACTTTGGTGGAGGCCAACTCTTCAAAAGAGAAACATCGGGTAGCGACCTGTCACTGAAACAACTAAGAGCGAAAATCACCTACTTCATTCGCAGAGCGGATCCTGACAGTACACCCGCAGGTCACGATCCTAGAAAAGTCGCATCTTCTCTGAATTTCTTCCAGAGTATGGATTTCGAAATCCTCAAGAGCTTCACAGGATGGAAATCTTCGTGCGTTTTCTTCAAGCACTACGCGAAGCACGTGCATGAAGTCAAACATTTCATGGTAGCCGCAGGTAGTGTTATGAAACCTGCAGTTTAACTCTGCATAAAATAGCGAGTTACTTGGGACTTTAACTCTATGGATGCCTGTGTTGACCCTCGTGTGATACATAGTGATTTCATGGACACTTAGTGTTTCTAATAGACTGTTCTTTCCAAGGTGAAATGTCATAGATTTCACATGAGTGCCACATGCCTAGAGCATGATGTGTTTTTTCCTTTTTTAAAGACTGACGTTCCTCTGGAACTTGTGCTTTCTAAAAATTTGAAATTTCTTTCAGATTCAAGATTGAAGTCTTCTAATTTCTATGTACATTATTTATTATTGTAAATTAACTTTACATCCTTTATTGCATTTATTACTACTATAACCTGCAATTTATGAAATAAAATGTCTATTTTATTACTTGTGCGTCTCTCTTCGCTCCTATTTACACTATGAAATACATGAATGTCATAGTTTCATTTACCCCTTTCCTTTGAAATGAGAAGAATAATATGTTTTGTCTGTATTATATACTCACCTATGCTGTGTAATATTCCTAATTGAATACTTACCTACACCATACCTTCGAGACCAGATTGTTTTCTAACCATGGAATATAATGATTAACCATCACTCATCTACTGTTGAGAAAGTTCCTACACGAATATTGACCATTCTGTCTTGTCTCCGAGTCCTTCACGAACTCTCCGCAGGGTGAGTAGCCCTTCGATGACCACTTTGAATTTTGGTATAACCCGTTGGGACTTCTCTGCCAGGGGGGGCAGGAAGCTGGATCCCCACGGAACCTCTACCGAGGTCACATTACATACCTCTATTCAAAGCCCTTGGCACTTACTCTAATAAGGGGAAATTTTCCACGATACATTGATTCTCTGGTACTCTTCCATAAGGACGTCATGGCTTGAGCCCAAAAGACGGATTTTGAGCGAAGCGAAAAATCTATTTTTGGGTGAGATAGCCATGACGTCCTGATGGACCCTCCCTGCTATTCTAGTCCAGCCTTTCAGGCCCCGCCCTGTCCTGCTGTATCATGGAGATTAGCAAGGAGCTGGCATCAGGATGAGGACGGACGTGATGTCATTTAGCAATGGCGCCCGTTTGTTTACATTTTGAGTACCAAAAGTAGCCACGGACGAGTGTAACTGTGGAACTGCTCCCCAGTTATTCTCCACCTTTCCATATCGAAGTGTTAACTCTATATGGGGTACAGATAGCTATGTGGCGTGTTAATACATGCGTCCCCTGTTGATATACGATGTCTTAAAGGGAAACCTTTAGGATACTAGCACCAGAAGTAAGAATTCTGTGATAACCTGCAGTTTAATTCTCTGGGAAAATCCTTGTAGTTAATATACCCAAGGAAGCTACCAAAAGGAACCTTCCATCAGGATGTCATGGCTATCTCACCCAAAAATAGATTTTTCACTTCGCTCAAAATCCGTTTTATGTCGCCAATTGATTATGATGGAAATGCTCTCCGTTCAGTGTAAAGCTACTGTTACTCTTGTGTAATTGAAAAATAACAGCGAAATACTGCCTCAAAGGTCCAATTCTGACTTAATTTTCTTGGAAGGCCAGCAAATTTTCTACTGCAAAGCTTTTGTAAAGATTGGAGGAAAAAAAAAAAAAAAGGGCGACGGTTCAATCATAAGGTAAAGAATTATTTGTGATTTTCTTTTTCATAATGGAAGGATTTATTTGTGATTTACTTTATCATGATGTAAGGATTAATTTGTGATTTACTTTTAGTTTGCGACCTGGGAATAGGGGGTTGTCCAGCTAGCGGTTGTGACCTGAGAACAAGGGTCCGGGCGCCCCCGGTAGGGGCTGTGACCTGGGAACTACATACTAGGTTAGGTTGGGTGGGTTTGTTAGTTTCTGTACCCTTTTACAAATCTCAAGTGTTAAATAATCTTGTTTAGCCAGTTTTCAGCCATTTACATGAACCATATATTTTTCAAACTGGTTATCTTGGGCTTATTTTGCATTTCTGACCATTATCATTGCTGTAAATAAATTGTTTGACATTTCACCACCCAAAAAACCGTGGTTTCCCACTGGGGTCCTGCATAATTGTCTTTATATAAGGGGGTCCAAACACTTATGAACGGGTGGTTTGCCCCAATAATCATGGTCAGAAATTCATAAAACAAAAGATAGCGAGTAGGAAAAATATATGGTTCATGTATTTGGCTAGAAATTAAAGTATCATATATTTACCGATTTAAATAGGTCACATGTAGGTGGTTTTTGTGATAACATTGATCCTACCCTTATCTTTAGGCCTATTTATAAATATAAAATGGAAACACTGATCTGGGGCACTTTCAAACAATTACAGTCTTTTCATTGAAATCTAAATGAGCAATAGGAGAAAATCAAAACTGCAGCAGCATAAAAGGTCAAATTACAGTTTCAACCAAACTCCTATATTCAATAGGAATTTGTATTTTATCTAGATTAAAAAGTGTGAGTTCAAAGAATATGACCTTTATTTCACCCACTAATGATCAAATTTAGAGATCTAGTAATGAAACAGTCAAAACACTGCAGGCTTTGTTTGCCAGACTTCAGGATGCATAGAAAAATGATATTTTCATTATGAAATAAATTTTTGAATATACTTACCCGGTGAATATATAAATAGCTGACGTCTCCGACGGTCGACAGATTCCAAAAACTCGCGAGCGATCGCCATGAAGGCTGCCGGGTGTGCCCACCAGCGCCGACTATCGGCCAGATACCGCATATACTTCTCAACCAAACCAGTTTTTCTCAGTCCGTAGGGTCTCTATCGGGGAGGAAGGGAGGGCCTTTAATATTATATATTCACCGGGTAAGTATATTCAAAAATTTATTTTATAATGAAAATATCATTTTTAAATATTAAACTTAGCCGGTGAATATATAAATAGCTGATTCACACCCATGGTGGTGGGTAGAGACCAGTATTAAAACAATAAAGGCGTATATGCCCAAGAGTTTTTGACAAATATTCAAAAAACAAACTTAAGTATAGGTACCTGGTAAGGAAGCTGACTCTGATGATTACTCTGCCTCATTAGTCCGCTATCCTCACGAAGCCCAGCGATCCTCTTAGGATGCTGAAAGACTCCCAGGAGCTGCTATATCCAGGGTGAACACCCCTATAACAGGACCTCATCAATACCCTTAATCTGGGCACTCTCAAGAAACAATATTTTGACCACCCGCCAAATCAAAAAGATTGCGAAAGACTTCTTAGTCTCCCGTACAACCCAAAACAAGATTAAAAATTTCAAGAGTAGATTAAAAGGATATTGGGATTAAGGGAATGTAGTGGTAGAACCTTCACCCACTACTGCACTCGCTGCTACGAATGGTCCCAGTGTGTAGCAGTCCTCATAAAGAGTCTGGACATCTTTCAAGTAATATGAAGCGAATACCGACTTGCTTCTCCAAAAGGTCGCGTCCATAATACTTTTAATGGATCTATTTTGCTTAAACGCTACTGAAGTTGCTATCGCTCTAACTTCATGAGCCTTAACTTTAAGTAAATTACGATCCTTCTCACTTAAATGAGAGTGAGCCTCCCGAATCAAAAGTCTAATAAAATAAGACAACGCATTCTTAGACATGGGCAAAGAGGGCTTTTTAACGGAGCACCATAAAGCCTCTGAACAACCTCGTAGCGGTTTAGCTCTGGATAAATAAAATTTAAGAGCTCTAACGGGGCACAGCACTCTTTCAACTTCATTCCCCACAATCCCAGAAAGACGGGATTTCAAATGATTCAAGCCAAGGACGAGACGGAAGTTCATTCTTGGCCAAAAGACCAAGTTGAAGAGCACATACTGCTTTATTAGCGGAGAAGCCGATGTTCTTGCTAAAAGCATGTATCTCACTAACCCTTTTAGCAGAAGCCAAGCTCACCAAAAAAAAGTGTCTTGAGGGTAAGATCCTTCTGGGAGGCTGAATTTAATGGTTCAAACCTGTCTGACATAAGGAACTGTAGGACCACGTCCAAGTTCCAAGCAGGAGTCGAAATATGACGCTCCTTGGAAGTCTCGAAAGACTTAAGCAGGTCTTGGAGATCTTTGTTATTAGAAAGAGCCAAACTCCTATGCCTGAAAACAGAAGCTAACATGCTTCTGTAGCCTTTAATGGTGGATGCAGAGAGGGAGCGACCGTTTCTCAGATAAAGCAGAAAATCCGCAATCTGCGCTACAGAGGCACTGGAAGAGGAAATAGAGGAGGACTTGCACCAGTCTCTAAATACCTCCCATTTCGACTGATAGATCCTGATGGTAGAGGATCTTCTAGCCCTCGCGATCACTCTAGCTGCCTCCTTCGAAAACCCTCTAGCTCAAGAGTGTCTTTCGATAGTCTGAAGGCAGTCAGACGAAGCGCGGGGAGGCTTTGATGAAATCTCTTTACGCGAGGCTGTCGCAAGAGATCCATCCGCAACGGCAGACTTCTTGGAACGTCTACCAGCCATAGAAGTACCTCTGTGAACCACTCTCTTGCGGGCCAGAGGGGAGCAACCAACGTCAACCTGGTCCCTTCGTGAGAGGTGAACTTCTGCAGCACCTTGTTTAGGATCTTGAAAGGTGAAAAGGCATAAACGTCCAGGTGAGACCAGTCCAGCAGGAAAGCGTCTATGTGGGCTGCCACTGGATCTGAAACTGGAAAGCAGTAAGTCGAGAGCCTCTTTGTCAGTGAAGTCGCAAAAAGATCTATGGTGGGTTGACCCCATGTCATCCATAGCTTCTCGCACACAGTCTTGTGCAACGTCACTCCATGGAGATGACTTGTCCTCTTCTGCTGAGGTAGTCCGCCAAGACATTCATTTCTCCTTGCACAAATCTCGTCAAAAGAGATGTTACTTGCCTTAAATGGAGTTCCTTCTGATCCGTGGACCAAAGACCCGAGCATTCCAGACTGTCCAGTGGAGCTCCCTAACCCAAATCCGATGCATCTGAATACAACACATGGTTTGGGTTCTTGATCGCAAGAGAAAGACCTTCTCGAAGTCTGATGTTGCTGTCCCACCAAGTCAGACATGTCTAGACTGAGTTGGAGATTGGGAAAGAGATACTCTCTAAGCCCTTCTCCTTGTTCCAATGGTTTAGGTGAAATTAGAGAGGGCAAAGGTTGAGTCTCCCCAGAGGGATAAACTACTCCAGCGATGAAAGAGTTCCCACGAGGCTCGTTCAAACTCTTACAGAGCAACTGTTTTTCTCTTGCAAGTGACGGACTTTTAACAGAGCTTGTTCCATTCTTGTGAGAGACGAAAAGGCCCGAAAAATTCGACACTGTATCTCCATCCCCAAATAAAGAATAGTCTGGCATGGAGTACTGTAAGTTACGACTTCTCTACGTTCACTATGAGACCTAGCTCCTTGGTTAGGTCTAATGACCATTAGAGGCTCTCCAGACAGCGATTTAATGACGACGCCCTGATTAGCCAGTCGTCAAAATAAAGGGAGGCTCTGAATCCTCAAAAAATGTAGAAAGCTTGCTACATTTTGCAAGAGCCTTGTAAAAACAAGAGGAGCAGGAATGAGGCCGAAGCACAGTGCTCAAAATTGGTACACTACTTTCCCGTCCACAAACCTCAGATGTTGTTGAAAGTTTGGATGAATCGGGATGTGGAAGTATGCATCCTGAAGGTCGAGAGAGACCATCCAGTCGCCTTCCCTTACTGCTGCCAAGACAGATTTGGTAGTCTTCATCGTGAACTTTGTCTTGACAATGAACACATTGAGCGCACTTACATCTTAAGTACTCCTGCAGTGAACGTGGCTGCCAGATCATGGGAGCCATCCCTGATAGCCTTGTTCATGCATGACATAATTGTACAGTAATACATTGACAGCTGGAGAGACCTTCTTACTTAAGGCTCCCAGGGACCAATCCAACAAATAAATACTTCAAACGCTCGAAAAACCTCTTAACAGGAGATGGTCTAGCTCTGAAGCAGACCATAAAATCTTGGAGCGTCTCATGGCTAGACGACGAGGAGAGTCCACTAGGCTTAAGAAGTCTCCCTGGGCAGAGGCAGGTACTCCCCAACCGAGAACTTCTCCTGTGTCACACCAGACGCTCGAGCAAGAAGATAATTAAGAAGGAGGAAAAGCAAAAGCAGACTTTCCTAAACTTCTCCTGGATTCCAACCAGTCTCCCAATAAGAGCATGGTTCTCTTGGAAGAACAAGAGAGAACTGACTTCGTAAATGTAGGAGTCGAAGAAAGTCATGCCAAGAGTAAACTCAGACGACGGAGCAGCCGTTACAAAACGAGTAGGACAAAATTTCACTAAAGAAATTCATAAATATAAAAAACTTCAGTTTGAAAGAAGAATGAACAAAACGTCAAAATCGATTTATTCTTTCTGCAAAGTGAAACCGTGATTCTCTCTTTCTCTATCGTAACGATAGAGCGCAAACTGCGTAGCACAAATAAACCAAACGTTAGTTCATCTTTGAAAAACTGCACGAAGTCTATTCAAAGAATAAATTTCTTAAAATATTTTCTAAAAATATTCATCTCATCACTCTTACAGAGCAACTGTTTTTATCTAAACAAAAATAAAATTCGAATGGGCTCAACGTTGTTTAACTTCGTTTTCCAAGTCAGGACCGCCTACAAAGAATAGGTAAAGGCCGCTTATAAACAAAAACATAAAATTTATCTCGGTGTTTAGTATAAATGGAAAGCTAATCGAAGAGACCTAATAAAGGCGGGTGAGATATAAAATATATAGAGTTAATCTATAAATATCAACAATAATTTATAAAGTGATAAAATAATTACTAAAAGCCTTTAACACACTTCCATACACAGGGAAGGGTCGGCCATCTTTTCTCTATGGAAAAACCAGAGCGAGATTAAAAAAGCAAGGGCAAAAACTTTTCCTCTCCTTTCAAAAGCATTTCTTTTTAAGATAGTATTGAAGGTATTATTACAGTTTCATCCATTATGGGAAATCTATTATAATAATATATTTCCCGAGTAAAGCAATCTTTTGTAGTATTTCTGTAAAAGATTATCTGTCGCAAATGCCTAGTTCTTTATATATCGACGATCAAACTCACGCTACTCATGTCTTCCTCCCAGATTTTTTCTAAGTCTGTTGTTATTGTTGACTGTGTCTTGTATTTGCTTAAATGAGCCCTGTAACCACTATAATCCGCTGACAAACTAGTCCACTATGAAGTCTTACACGTTTGGCCAATCACAGCGCCTGTCCACTATGACGTCATACATGTTTGGCCAATCACAGCGCGACAATACATTATCTTCCCAGGCATTTCATTTCGTTCTTAGACATGGAGACCATAGAAAGCACGTCATCTCATGTTGCACAAGAAGTTGAAATTCCATCTTCTTGTCCTGGCTGTTTCCTAACTTACAATGAATTTGTTGAAAAACTAGTGCATTTGTGCCAGAGACACAATTTAATTTTACAAAATAAAAATTGTCCTGCATGCCAAGGAACCTTCCCAACGACTTCACGTTTTCCTCAAAGCAGCAGCACATCTTTTTGGGCTCAAGCCATGGCGTCCTGATGGAAGGTTCCTTTTTGGTAGCTTCCTTGGGTATAAGACTACTAAGATATTCCCAGAGAATTTAACCACAGGTTATCACAGAATTCTAACTTCTGGAGCGAGTATCTCAAAGGTTTCCCTTTAAGACATCGTAATACAACAGGGGACGCGCATGTCTGAACGCGCCACATAGCTATCTTCACCCCGAACAGAGTTAATGCTTCGGTGTGTAAGGACTGAGAATAGCTGGGAGCCGTTCCACAGCTAATCTCACTCGTGGCTACTACTGATACTCGAGACGTAAACAAACGGACGCCATTGCTCTAATGACGTCACGCCCGTCTCCATCCTTTGTTTAGTAGCTGCCCTACTTAGACGGATTTTCCCTGTGTTAACTTTATCGTTTTGCATCTTCGCTATGTCGTTACCTTCAGCCTCGCCTTCTTCTGGAAAGTTGAGTACAAGGTTCCAGTATTGTTTAATTAAGCTCTGGCCGTAAAGTAAATATTACTTTTCGAGATAATTGCTGTTTTGTGGCAGAGCTGTGCCTCTACCGGACCCGCCATTTTATGGCGTCGTTGTTGTTATGCATGTCTTATTTAGTTAGCCACAACAACGTTTCCGGCCTTATATACTAATCGATTACATTAGTTTATTTAGTCTTCATAGCTAGGAACTTTTATATCGTGTTTAGACGCTTTTTATCGGTCATCGATTGACCTCATACCAGTCGGCTACTATAGCCCCCAGGCCAGGAGCCTACATACAAGTGTTCATGCATGATTTATTAGTGATCCTAGACTAAGTTATGAAGATAGTGGCATTATTTTACAATACTTTTGACAGTGATGCAAATGTTTTCGCCTTCAGGGACCATATAGGGGATAGGCTAGTCAGTGACTCTTCCTAGCCTAACCTAATGATAGGACCCCTATATGCTTCCTTCATCCCCTGCCTTGGCATTCCCTCTATTTAGCCTTGATTCCTTTTCTGAGTAAAGGGATTAATTGTCTAATAGAGTATATATCGCCTCTCTGTCCTCCCTAAAGGAATGAACCCCCTTTAGGGTTGCGTCCGAGAGTGAGGTTAGGCTAGCCCTACCTCTATGGCTAGGATAGTCTATGACTTTCCTGCGATAGCGATATGTCTTCTTCCTTTCCTAGTTCAGGACTCTTAGCCCTGCTCTAGGTTAGGTTAGGAAGGTTTCTCTGTTCCATGCTGAAACTGTACTCTTGCACCGTTTTAGCTGATCTGCCTGATCTTAGGTTAGGGAGTGTCCTCCCTTTCCTTAGTGGCCGCTCTGGTACAGAAACCCTTCCTGGGAAGACTTCTCTCTTCTCCCTCCCCACCTATCTCTTGTATAGCCTAGCCTATGCTTAGGTTAGTTTATACCCATCTGTCCCCTGTCCTACAACTCCTCCTTAGGGTGGAATAGTAGGGCTACCCGAGCTTCCTTGTGCAGTCCGCTCTGGTACATATACCTTCATAGTGTCCTATAAGGTTAGTTACTAGTATAGTTCTGCATATGGGAGTCTCCCCCCCCCCTTGGGTGTTCCCTAGCCCTCCCTTGGGCTACCTTGCTCCCGGTCCCTAGTGACCCCTGCTCATGGATGTTAGAGCCTGCCTCTATCATGGGTACACCCTCTCAGGGAGGGGGAGGGATGTCTGGAATCCTGATGGTACTTCCTACATCCCTTCCCCCCTCCCCCCCTGTCTCTCTCCCTATCCGGGTGCCGGTCTCTTGCCGCCTCTACTGTCGGCAATACCTGCCTCCTACTTGGTGACTCTTCCTAACCTTGCCGCCAGCCCCCCGTGTACCGAGGGACCGCCGGCGGCAGACCGCCGGCTGCCGCCGGCTACTACCAGCGGCTCTCCTCCTCCTAGCTTGTCGTCCGCTTGCCGGTCGGCCGCCAGAGTGCCGGCATATACTGCCGGCAACCCGGTACAGCCTTAACCATCCTTATCCCAGTCACCACTCTGGCATCCTCCGACTGCCGGAGCCGCCGCTCCCTGCCGGCGTGCCGCCGTTGTGCCGGCGGCCGCCATCCTGGTATTTGACTGACTTTGAACATTGTCTGTCCTAATGCCAGAATCTATGCTGGAGCGAGCTCCGGCATGCCGCCGGCTTGCCGGATGCCCCGGAGGCGTCAAGAATACTTGCACCCCCTTCCTGTAGCTATCATAAGACAATGATAGCCCTATATCGCAAACAGATAAGCTGTTTCTGCTATTAAGATCAGTACCTAGTACTGCTCTATTAGTGATCATGCTGTCTCTTTGCATTCTTCTAATTCCAGCATGCTATGTGCATCTTAGCACGGCTGGTTGCCAGAAGCAGTTACCTTTTTAAATGAGGCCTTCTGGCCCTTAACTGGGAACCAAATGAATTCGGTCCCAATCTTGTCCTTGGAATTTTCCATGGAATTCCAAAATACTTGGAGTTCTAAGGAATTATATCCGGTGCCCTCGGTCACTCGGATTATCCAGGGACCAAGCTTATGGTAACCAGCCGGGCGAGATGCATGGAGCATGTTCTCCTTTACTATTTTCATTCTCTATGCATCACACCTTCATTAAGTTAAAATTAATGATTAATATTAACTTAGTTTAAGAGCCATTCTTATGACTCCCCCATACTCATTTTCTCTTTCTTCCACAGGAGGAGCAGATGAAGTGTGATTTCGCCTTCTGCGCTGTGAAACGCCCGCAGTTTTACGGGCATACGGCTTGCAGGACTCACGCCCCTTGTGCAGACAAGAAAGGGGATTTGAAGTTTTGGAATCCACTGGATTGTACGGTCTGTCAGGCTCACCTAGTTGAGGCCTTCCATAATCCTCCCTCAACGGAGATTAGAGACATTTCTCGTGAAAAGCTGCGCAAGTGGGTGCGTGGCTTCCAGAAAAATGCTACCGGACCGTACCTGGCCACCGAAGAACTGAGGTCACTATTGTTCCCTAAGGCCTCCCCTGACTCAGTGGTACCCAAAGACGTGATCCCCACTGTCCAAATTACGGTGGAACCTGATGTAGTCATGGCTCAGTCCATGCACGAGTGTCGTTTGGATTCCGAAGATGACGAACAGATTTCGGATGTCTCGGAAGACACGGAGAAAACGCTTATGGCTCAAGGAGCCGAAGATGACGAAGACAAGGTGGAATACACCGAGTCGGAGCAAGAGGTCGCTCCCCCGTCCATCCCCCCTCCTACTCCTACACCGACGGAAATGTCTATTCCGTCTACCTCCTCGACTCCTTCTTCTTCCACTCAAGAATTGATCCGACTGATTAGAGCCGTCATGGACGACAGGCTGAAGGAGAACCAGGAGTCCATCAGGTCGATGATAGGATCCAGAGAGCCGAAGAAGATTTCGGTCAAGGATCTCCCCGCTTGCTCTCATGCCAACCCATGGAGGTATGCAGAGCATATGGTTATTGCGACCGGCAGGATCTTTGTCAGTGATAAGATCGGCACGGTCCCTTTGGAAGATGTGGAGTTCTTCCCAAGCTTTGAGGCCTACCCGGACTGTTACGTCCGGCTTCGTTCCGAACCTGCCTCGAAGGAAGAGACCGAACCTAAGGAAGAGATAGTGTTCGATCTCGCAAAGGCCCAGGCTATGCTAGCCTCCGCATTCAAGAGTAGAGGCTTTACCTGCTCTAAGCTTCCGGCATTGAGCAAGAAGCACCCTACTTACGTTGCACCTGAAACTGCGGTTCTTCCATTCTTGGAAAAGGCCTTAGCTGCATGCCTTAAAGCGGCGGACGAAGGGAAACCCTGCCCTGCACTGGAGGAGTGCAGATCCTTCTCCATCGTGACCCCCCCTGACGCTCGACACTGGAAAGATGTTCAACATACTTTCGTCGTGGGAAGGCTCGATCCTGACGTCGCCGGACGTCAGTTTAATGAAGACCTCCCTAAGCTCAACGATCACCTCCTTCGTCGGGAACAAGACACGAAGGAGAGGCTTGCGGCATCTCTTTCTCATCAAGTCCAACTTGAAGTTATGGCCTGTGACACTAGAGTACCAGACCACTACATGGTACTCTCCAAATCCCACTTACTGACTGTAATGAAGGACTTGTACCACTTCATAAAGGCTCGAAGAGCCTGTCGTGAATTCGTGTTCGCCGGTGCCACCGTGAAACACGAACCCCGGAGGCTGATTTCCTCCAACATCTGGGGAAAGCACCTTTTTCCTTCTGACCTTGTGAAGGAAATCACTGACAGAGCCGCCACGGAGAATAGGAACCTTCTCCACAAGTGGGGCATGTCCAGGAAAAGGAAACCCTCTCAGGACGACGGACCTCAGCCTAAGAGGAAACCCCAAAAGTCAAAACCCCAGCAACGTCAGCAAAGACGTCAGTTTCCGGGACCCGCTACCTCCCAAGTGGTTGCCCAACCACAACAGACCTTTCAATTGGTCCCCCAACCGGTGTTGTCACAGTCACCGGTCTTCACCCCTGCCTTTGAGCAACAATCAACTACCTTTCATGCCAAAGGTAGAGGCTCATTCAGGGGTGCAAGCAAAGACGCATCTCGCCGTCCCTCCAGAGGTAGAGGAGGAAAGGGAGCTAGCGGCCGAGGCAGCAAGTCCTCGGGACACCAGAAGCAATGAAGTGCTTCCGGTGGGAGGAAGACTCCGCCAATTCCAGGATCGTTGGACCTTCGATCCCTGGGCACACAGCATCGTCAAGAAGGGTCTAGGCTGGAGTTGGACTCAACCACCCCCAATCTTCCAGCAATTCTTCCAACAATCAACCCCCCTTCTGGAAGAATATGTTCTAGACCTCTTGAACAAGAAGGTGATAAGGAAGGTAAAGTCCACCAGGTTCCAAGGGAGACTGTTTTGTGTTCCCAAGAAGGACTCAGACAAACTCAGAGTCATTCTGGACTTATCCCCCCTCAACAAGTTCATAGCGAACAACAAATTCAAGATGCTGACGCTTCAACAAATACGGACCCTTCTGCCTCAAGGTTCCTATACGGTCTCTATAGACCTGGCGGATGCCTACTGGCACGTTCCAATGAACCATCACGCTTCCTCCTACCTAGGATTTCGACTCCAAAGGAAAAGCTACGCCTTCAGGGCCATGCCCTTCGGCCTCAACGTGGCCCCTCGGATCTTCACAAAACTGGCGGATGCCATAGTACAACAACTCCGCCTAAAAAACGTCCAGGTGATGGCCTACCTCGACGACTGGCTAGTCTGGGCTCCATCGCCCGAAGAGTGTGCAAAGTCTTGCAACGAAGTTACCCAGTACCTAGGACACCTGGGATTCAAGATCAACGAGAAAAAATCTCGCCTCTCTCCAGCTCAGAAGTTTCAGTGGTTGGGAATCCACTGGAATCTTCAGTCACACCGCCTTTCCATCCCCCAGAAGAAAAGGAAGGAAATAGCAGGGTCTGTCAAGCGACTACTGAAATCCAAACGCATTTCAAGACGACAGCAGGAACGAGTTCTAGGCTCTCTACAATTCGCCTCAGTGACAAACCCAGTGCTTCGTGCACAGCTAAAGGATGCCGCGGGAGTCTGGAGACGCTCGGCATCCATCGCTCGAAGAGACCTCAAGAGACGGCTTCCAAACAGACTGCGACGCCTCCTAAAGCCGTGGTCGGAAGAAAAGGCCCTGAAAAGGTCCATTCCTCTCCAACACCCTCCTCCATCACTCAACATCCACACGGATGCCTCACTGGAAGGTTGGGGAGGTCACTCCCACCAGAAACAGGTTCAAGGTACCTGGTCTCCACTATTCAAGACGTTCCACATAAACATCTTGGAGGCCATGGCGGTCCTTCTAACACTGAAGAAGTTATCCCCGCCGCCCTCGATCCACATCCGTCTAACCCTAGACAACTCGGTGGTAGTTCGTTGTCTCAATCGCCAAGGCTCAAGATCGCCCCAGATAAATCAGGTGCTTCTCCCAATCTTCCGTCTGGCAGAGAAGAAGAAGTGGCACCTGTCTGCAGTTCACCTACAAGGATTCCGCAATGTGACAGCGGATGCTCTATCTCGGACAAACCCGATAGAGTCGGAATGGTCTCTAGACGCAAGATCGTTCTCCTTCATCTCTCACCAAGTCCCAGAACTTCAGATAGATCTCTTTGCAACGAGCGACAACAATCAACTTCCTCTGTACGTAGCCCCGTACGAGGACCCCAAAGCAGAAGCAGTGGACGCCATGTCACTGGACTGGAACAGATGGTCCAAGATCTACCTGTTCCCTCCCACCAACCTTCTGTTGAAAGTCCTCTCCAAACTGAGAACCTTCAAAGGGACAGCGGCCCTAGTGGCTCCCAAGTGGCCCCGGAGCAACTGGTACCCCCTGGTCCTGGAGCTGCAGCCCAAGCTGATCCCTCTCCCGGGCCCAGTTCTCTCTCAACAAGTACAGAAGTCGACTGTCTTCGCTTCATCATCGAAAATCAAGGACCTTCATCTCATGATTTTCTCTCCCTTGCCGCAAAGAAGAGGTTTGGGATCTCGAAGAAAAGTCTAGACTTCCTAGAGGAATACAAGACCGAATCCACGAGACGGCAATATGAATCATCCTGGAGGAAATGGGTCTCCTTTGTCAAGACAAAAAATCCTAAAGAAATCACGATTGATTTCTGTATGTCCTTCTTTATTCACCTTCATGGACAAGGATTAGCAGCCAATACGATTTCAACCTGCAAATCGGCCTTGACTAGACCAATTCTATATGCTTTCCAAATTGATCTGTCCAACGACATCTTCAACAAACTACCAAAAGCATGTGCTCGCCTACGTCCAGCACCCCCACCGAAACCGATCTCCTGGTCACTAGACAAGGTACTCCATTTCGCCTCCAACTTGGACAACGATTCATGCCCCCTCAAGGATCTGACTCAGAAAGTTATATTTTTATTTGCTCTCGCTTCGGGAGCTCGAGTCAGCGAAATAGTGGCATTATCAAGAGAAGAAGGACACATCCTGTTTACCGATTCAGGAGAAGTGACCCTCTCCCCTGATCCGACGTTTCTCGCTAAAAATGAATTACCCACCAAAAGATGGGGCCCTTGGAGAATATGCCCCCTGAAGGAGGATGTCTCTCTATGTCCAGTAGAGAGCCTCAAGGTCTATCTTCGCAGAACTTCGAACTTTGGTGGAGGCCAACTCTTCAAAGGAGAAACATCGGGCAGCGACCTGTCACTGAAACAATTAAGAGCGAAAATCACCTACTTCATTCGCAGAGCGGATCCGAACAGTACACCCGCTGGTCATGATCCTAGAAAAGTGGCTTCTTCTCTGAATTTCTTTCAGAGCATGGACTTTGAAAGCCTTAAAAACTTCACGGGCTGGAAGTCCTCGCGAGTTTTCTTTAAACACTATGCGAAACAAGTGCACGAAGTCAAACATTTTGTGGTAGCCGCAGGTAGTGTTATGAAACCTGCACCTAACTCTGCGTAGAACAGTGAGTTACTTGGGACTCTAACTCTTCGGGTGCCTATGTTGACCCTCGAGCGATTCATAGTGATGTCGAAAAACACTTAGTGCTTTTATAACTGTTCTTATCCCAGGTGAAATGTCATAGTGTCACACAAGTGCCGCATGCCTTGAGCATGATGTGTTTTATTTAAAGACTTGCGTTCCTCGAGAACGAGTACCTACTAATATCCTGAAATTCCTTTTCAGATTCAAGAGCAAGCCTTTATTTCTATGTACAGTGAACCCTCGCTACTTCGCGGTTCGACCATCGCGGATTCACCACTTCGCGGATTTTTTCCATAACCCATATATATACAGTAATATATATATATATATATGTATGCATGTATTTATGTATATATGTAGGTATGTATATGTGTATACATATAAATATATATATATATATACACACACACACATATATATATATATATATATATATATATATATATATATATATATATATATATATCTAAAGTAGGAAGATGTGATGTAGTTCTAAGGGAAAAGTATGGGAAATATGTCTGGGTAATAAGCAAAGCTCTACCTCCAGTTTGTTTCTACATTATGATCAGAGATAAATGTAAACAAAACATTGGTTGCCATTTTTTATCGTGCTTTTTAGCATGTTTAGGAAATGCATGATATAAAATCACCTTTAATATTTGTGCCTGTTTTAGTTTAGGGTACTGTAGTACATGCATTAAGTGTTCTGTACATTAAAGGGTAGTTTGTTAACAGTACTACGTACAAGGGAAGGTTTTAAAAGTCTGAATATACATGTTGAATAAATAGGTAAATATGGTGTCACTACTTCGCGGATTTTCACCTATCGCGGCCGCGACTGGAACCTATCTACCGCGATAAACGAGGGTTCACTGTACATTATTATTACTGTAAATGAACTTTACTTTTTGCTGTAAATTATTTAATTTCTGCATTTGTGAAATAAAATTTCTATTTTATTACTTGTGCGTCTCTATCAGCTCCTACTTACTATGAAATACATACCTGTCATAGTTTTATTTATTCCTCCTTTCTTATGGTTATGAAGAATTTAAGATGTCTAATCCTAAATTATATTCACCCTGACTAAGTAAGGTTCCTACACGAATACTTACTTCTGATACCCAAGAGATGAACTCTATACACAGTGTCCAACCACCACTGGTCTAATTTCAGAATGTTCCTATACAAATACCAAACATTCAGCTTCATCTCTAAGTTCTTCAAGTTCTTCTCTCAGGATGAATAGCCCTTCAATACCACTTTGACGTCGGCATAGCCCATGGGAACTTCACTGCCAAGGGGGGCAGGATACTTCGTCCCTATGGTTCTTTATCTAAGATTACTTTGCTGTTTTGTCAATGCCTAGGCACTTAATACTGGGGGAAAATCTACCACGATACATTGATTCTCTGGTACTCTTCCATCAGGACGCCATGGCTTGAGCCCAAAAAACGGATTTTGAGCGAAGCGAAAAATCTATTTTTGGGTGAGATAGCCATGGCGTCCTGATGGACCCTCCCTACTACTTCGTCCAGTTTTGTTCCCACCCTGTGCTACTGTATCATGGTGATGGGCAGCAACTGGCTTCAGGATGAAGACGGGCGTGACGTCATTAGAGCAATGGCGTCCGTTTGTTTACGTCTCGAGTATCAGTAGTAGCCACGAGTGAGATTAGCTGTGGAACGGCTCCCAGCTATTCTCAGTCCTTACACACCGAAGCATTAACTCTGTTCGGGGTGAAGATAGCTATGTGGCGCGTTCAGACATGCGCGTCCCCTGTTGTATTACGATGTCTTAAAGGGAAACCTTTGAGATACTCGCTCCAGAAGTTAGAATTCTGTGATAACCTGTGGTTAAATTCTCTGGGAATATCTTAGTAGTCTTATACCCAAGGAAGCTACCAAAAAGGAACCTTCCATCAGGACGCCATGGCTATCTCACCCAAAAATAGATTTTTCGCTTCGCTCAAAATCCGTTTTATGAACCAACAGTTTAAGGTAAGCTTCATTAACTTATAGAGTATATTATAATGGTGATAGTATAACGATGTATACAGCAGTACCATCACTTTGGATTTGGTTTGATGGATGTGTTAGGTAGTGGCTGTAAGGGGGGGGAGGTCGCAGGGGCTAGGCCTAGGTAGGGGTACAGGACCCTAGGTTAGGTGGTTGTATTAGGTTCGGTAGTGTCCCGAGAATCACTGTGGCCTTAAGGGGGCGTCGCAGGGGGGGGGGGGGGCGGAGGCCCCCCCCCCCCCCCCCCCCCCCGGGTAGGCCTAGGTAGGGATACAGGGCCCCTATGCTAGGTTAGGTGGGTTTTCTTAGCTTCAGTAGTGCCCTGAAAATCACTGTGGCCTTAAGGGGGGGTCGAAGGGGGGGTCGCAGGGGGGGGGCAGAGCCCCCCCCCCCCCCCCCCCCGGTAGGGGTAGATAGGGGTATAGGGGGAGGGGTGGTGGAAGTATAAGTATTCATTTATTGCAAATATCATTTGACCCCCCCCCCCACCCAAAACCCCGGTTCCCACCTGGTGTCCCCCATAATTGTTGGGATGAAGTAGGGTCTTTCTACATTCTGGAACTTGTTGTTTTAACTCCAATTACATAGTAAATCTCTAAATCGGATGGTTTGCGGTCAAAATAAACGTTAAATTCGTTGAAACTACACTATTTCTGATGCAACAAATATATTTTTATTCCAGTTTCCCCATAATGGATGAAACTGTAAATTTACCGTATTGAATAATCCAACACGGCGAAAGCAATAAAACCAACCAAGTACTTCACCAATTCGGTAGAAAACTCAAGGTCTAGCGCGAGCGGAACCAGTGTTGTCTTTAACACCGACAGAGAAAAACTGGTTTGGTTGAGAAGTATATGCGGTATCTGGACGATAGTCGGCGCTGGTGGGCACACCCGGCAGCCTTCATGGCATCAGCTATTTATATATTCACCGGCTAAGTTTAATATTCAAAACATTATTTTTCATCCCATTTTCTAAGGAGTCAAGTCATTTGTAGCAGTCTTGATCATAATGTTATAAACAACTCGTTACTTTAATTGAGCTAATTATCTATTGGTTTTTGCTCTACCGTATGCTCGCTTCATTCGCGATTAAACAAGCATCAGCCCCATGGGCTAGTATTTCAGTGTTAACTATCAATTATACAAACATCGGCAAATATTTCCGTAACCATTAATTTGTCGAAGATTTGAGTAACTTTTTTGTACAAATCATCTTAAAAATATGAGTAGAAAAATAACATACCAGAATTTGGTTGACACTAATTATACCACAAAAAAAAGAAAAAAAAATTGCTTTAGGTTTAAGTCTATATTAACTTAAGAGCGTTTGTAGTTGAAGACAGACAAGATCAGTAATTACAATGGGGGTAAATATTTATTATTTTACAATATTCTCAATTAAGAAAATAAGAAAGGTTACTGATGCACTTATGGGTACAATACTTTAAAGAGTTCCGATGTCAATAATTGTGGGAAACCCAGAATATAGAAGTTTTAGAATTCCAAGATATGACTGAAAACTCACATTCTAAAAGAGAAATAAACACACAAACATCACATAACCTAAGGTTCCCAATCTCACCTAACCTAACCTAACCTACGATTCCTACGAACAGTATCCATAACTATGGGGGGTGTCGTACCAGGCCACCGCCCATCATCCCCCTTTTTTTTAATCTGTGTTAGCTTCCAAAATGGTTCACCCCTGGCAAGAAAACACTAAATCATCATATTTCGTAATTAGTAAAGATACCTTCGTATTTAAGGAAAATATAAATAATATTCACCCCATCAAGAGAATCGATTTGACAAGTAACAACTTTCCGCTTATCCCAATGAACTACTTCCACCCGCTAGCTCAATTCATACAGTAATTTAACCTGATAAACAACAAACAATAATACTTACTATTCTCTAAAAGAACAATCTTCCGGTTTGAATATCGGTGATGAGATGATATGTAGGTCTAACAATGTAGTGCTGCCGCAGTGCATGTGCATTCTGCAATTGTCGAAGAATCACGAAGTAAATCGTAGTTCACGAACTCACGATGCATGAAGCATCATGCACTTGATCGTTAATCCTTGAATTCGAAATGTTTAATAAGATCTTCAGGAATCAGGAATCATAACATTCCAGGACCAGAATACCCGCTACCCTAGAGCAACAGATTCGAAGCACTCGTTGATAGATACTGATGGTCTGAAGTTCCTTAGTTCCTGTCTTCCTGAACTGACGACTAAAGTTGATCAACTACTACTGGACTGTGGACATAATATGAACTATCCCCAAAACTCCACACAAACTTTTAGTTGGAAAAACAGGATGCTATACACCCAAGAGTTCCTACAAGGAAGATAGCCCAGTGAAGAAAGGAAATAAAGAAAGATAGATTAAGGTGCCCGAGTGTATCGTCAACTACGCGAGAGAAGTGTAAGGTTAAGGCCATAGTATAGAAGATATGCCACTACCTAAAATTAGACAGCAATGGTTTGATTTTAGTGTCCGCTTAGAAGAGCTGTTTGCCATAGTTAAAGACACTATAAGTTTACCTTGTACTGTCTTTGCTCTTTACCAAGAAAATGTAGCCACTGAATAATTAGACCTACAGTGAAGTGGTTATAAATGAAGTTACTCTGAAAAATGATGACAACAAAATTGAACTACAGTACTACGGACAGTATTTCGAAGCCATGCTTTTCGAAAGGACTATTTTACTTAATAAATTTTCAGGGATATTTCCTGACCATGAAACGGTATGCAATACATGAAGTACAAGATCTGTTTTGTACTTTGTCGTATGCCACTTGGGTATTTAGTGTCACATAGAGTCGCGGACAGTTGAAGTAGTCCGAGTTAATTGTCAAATTCATATTATCGAAGCACTTGGAAAGCAAGAAAGTCTTCAAGACCAGCTTTCATTTGTGTGTCACAAAAGTTTCTAAAATCTTTATTTCCTACCACCACAAATTCAGTTTTATTTTCATTTAGTTTTAGTTGTTTAATTGCCACCCAGTCCATAACCCTGATAAGAACCTGGCTTCAAGTTTCTCCTGTATCACCAATGACATACGTATATGGAAAAGTGAAATTATGTGTCATCTATCATTAGTTCAATTTATGTCTGCTGTATTTTTATAGACCTATAGTAGGCTATAGCTAGGCCTAGTAAATTAAAACCGAATAGGCAGTAGAACAGTGCAGAGTAAATAATTCCATGGTTTAATATAACTGTTTAAACTGAATCTGTTATCCAACTCGTATTTCTCTACTGTAACTGAGCGTAATATCGATGGACGATGAGGACCAGGCCAACCTTAATACTATTTCTCCAAAGGACCAACTCATTCGATGCGGATATTTCAGAAATTTGTCTGAAAATGACAAAACAAAGCAATATGAGGCGAGATATAATTTCAATAATATCCCCCCCCCCCCGTAGACGACAGTCATCCTCATCACATCACAATCACAACGTGATATTTAGATGCAGCAGTGGCTTGCGTAGGCCTACAGTATACCCACGGTCAGTATACCATATCCTTGCAAATGGCTCTTCGGTAGGCTTCTCTAATAGAATGCTCATAAAAACTTCTATAGAAAGACGTTGATCTTATGCATCGATTAAATGAGAATAAAAAAACAATTCTCCTTCATGTGAGAAAAGGTTTTAGAATTAGAATGATCATGTATGGTACCACACTTTATTATAGAATTATGTACATATTTATATATACAAGAATATGTAGCACTATTATTTTACAGAGAATACATATATGGCGTAAAGGTAATCAAACCTAAGAAACGTGATTAAATGGTATATATACCTAGTTCAAGTGATTCCATTCATTGGGATACCTATTGTTCGAAGTGCAGACTAGAAAACTTGGTTATATAGGAAGTTACTAAAATTTATGAGATGCTGCAATGGTAAATAAAAGTCCCACGTGCTCTTGCATTTATCTTTTAAATATTTATATTTAAAATAATAACCAAGTCAATCCTGTGACAGTAAATTATTCAATCCGTTAAGACATGTGATTGATTGAAAGTATAATTTACGCTATGATATAAGTATATATCAAAGTTTAAAGATCTTACTCATTCATCAATGAAAAAAAAAATAGTCAACCAGCCATGGCGTTTAATTAGCACAAAGGCAAATCGGAAAAAAATATACAAGCCGAGCAGTAGTTTAAAATTTCTGAGATCGTAAAACTTGTCTGAATAGTAGACCTACTGTTCTCAAACGCAGACACCACAAGAACACACACACACACACACACACACACACACACACACACACACACACACACAGGTCAGACGATGTATAAAAGAAGTAATTAAGACGCAGAGTTAATTAGGACATATTGTTATTGCTCTATATGTCGTTTTAATGTCTACCGAGGCTTCTTTATGTGAAGGTTTTTTCAGGGTCATCATATGGAAGTTACAAAACGCGTCGTCACTAAATAAACTTCATAAACTAATTCAGGGATAAAATTTTGAGTCACGATTGCAAATGAAATAATTAGTTTCGGAGTTGAACCCAAACAGTTAATTTTTTCCCTTTAGTAAAGAACACTCGTCACAATTTTCATGAGAGTTTTCTTGTGAATACGGATGTATATTTTGCAGGACTGATACTCATGGTAAAGCGCATTTATCCTCTACAACGAAAATAACACTTCCAACTTTTTCAAACACAATCAACTTGATACGGCATTTTTTTTCTTTTGCTCAAAGGGCTGTAATACTGGCCAGTCTTAATCCACCTCTTCTGGTTTGTAACGAGCGTTATGAATAGTTTTCTTTCTTTTTTTCGGAACTGTTATCATTTATTTCTTTCCTTAAACTTGATATAAACCATTGAATGTGTTGAAAGGTGCAGGCACTGATTGCGGATAAATAAATAAATCAATTAATACTATCGTTGTTACAAAGTTTCTTCGTAATCAGTGTGATCAAATGAATATAGGGATCATTTTGATGATCTTTGCTTCAATAAAAGTCACATCTGACGAGGGGTATAGAAATTCTTCGAATATGGAACTTATGAGGTTTTAAATTTCTTTTGAATTAAATGTTTCACAAACAAATTTAAAAGTTTTTCTTTATTCTGAAATAACTTCCCTTAACATTCTATTTCATTTAAATTTTCTCTGGAATACTGATAGACATCATCGTATAATTAGATGATAAAACCAATGACTTTCCTGGAAGAAGGAAAAAAAAAAAACAGCCGGGATGGCAAAAGTCGATGAGATCTGAGGTGGTCTTCTATTCGTGAAACTTTCTTCCGGTTCATACTGCTCTGTAGAGAATCGGCTATTCCTGAAATAAAAATGACAAAATGAAACCTTGTAGTAACTCGAGACATTGTACAGCAGCAGCAGCAACAACAATAATAACGAAGTAAGAAATAGTTGCAAAGTAAAAACACATAGATGGTGTACTAGTCTTGTTTCTCGAACGTATAAAAATAAAACCAAATATTTCAATAATAATAATAATAATAATAATAATAATACTGTTATCCTCTTCCTTCTGTCTTTAATGTTTAGTCCTTGTTAATCTGTCTGTCTTCAACTGCAAAGTAACTGACATGAGTTGGACCTAGGTTAGGGTGTCATGATTTACTCCCCGTTCTCCTTCAAATAATATACAATTGATAACTTACATAAAACCTTATTTGAAAATTTAAATGATGTTCGTCTTAATATGATCTTTATAAATACAGTATTTCATGTATTACGGAGAAAACTTATTGGGCGGTATTTTTTCAAGTGTTTTGTGTCCCCCTTTTAGTGAATTAGTGAATATAAATATATATATATATATATATATATATATATATTATATATATATATATATATATATATATATATATATATATATATATATATATATATATATATATATATATATAGCATAACTTTGCGCTGGCACAAGCAGTAAAATCTGTTACTTATATCTTCTTCATTGCTAAAGTAACATATGTGTTGGTTAGTGTATCTGCAATTTCCCCACTGCATCCAAAAGTTTGTTTTCCCCAGAAACGTGCGAAATGATTTTCTGAACTGCGATCCACAAGATTTCACTACTGGATTCATTACTTCTCTTTGAATTTATTTATTTCCGTATTCTTTCCTCACTGGACTATTTTTTTCTGTTTTAGCCCTTGTGCTTATAGTGTCCTGCTTTTCCTACTAAGGTTGTAACTTAGCAATAGTAAATTTCTTTTAATGAGGCGAATTTGCACAGACTCGCAGCGGTGCCCTTTTAGCTCGGAAAAGTTTCCCGATCGCTGATTGGTTAGAATTATCTTGTCCAACCAATCAGCGATCAGGAAACTTTTCCGAGCTAAAATGGCACCGCTGAGACTCGCAGCGGTGCCCCTTTAGCTCGGAAATGTTTCCTGATCGCTGATTGGTTAGAATTATCTTGTCCATCCAATCAGCGATCAGGAAACTTTTTCGAGCTAAAAGAGCACCGCTGCGAGTCGGTGCAAATCTACCTCGCTAAAAAAAATTGACTATAATAATAATAATAATAATAATAATAATAATAATAATAATAATAATGACTGAATGACGTGCATGATCTATGGAGAAATTCTATGTCAAATAACTACAATATCTATCCATATTATCAGAACCTTGGCATCGCAGTTTCTAATATGACAATCCACAAAATCGTAATAGGATAATACAATGAAGATGAGATATATCTCAAAACTGTCTCCTGAAATCTACTGTCCCCTGTGAGGTTTCCCATTTTCCATTCGTATATTTTTCAGCAGTGGTAATGTGGTGGTGACACCACTTTCGTTCAATCGGGGAAGATCAAATTGAATATTTGTCAGTCCTTGGAATGGTGACCAGTTCAAGCCTCATATTATTATTATTATTATTATTATTATTATTAGCTAGGTTAAAACCCTTAGTTGGAAAAGCTGGATGCTATAAGCCCAAGAGCTCCAACAGGGAAAAATTGCCAAGTGAGGATAGGAAATAGTGTTGCAGAGCCACCTCGGGATGTGTGTGGGCTACCGGTCTCATCCCCGAATTTCATTTTCTCGGAATAGTAATATAAGGGAAACATCCTCTAGAGCTAAAGGCGTCCATGGGAAAGAATCTGACTGCTAAAACACAAAATGGTTTGTTCTAAAACTGCAACATATTCTAAGCTTTAAAATTACAAAATAGGAAAAGATAAAAAGTCCGCTTAATAGTTCTTAATAGTTAAGACTGCTAGCGAGGTGAACACCATAATGACCTTTATAAATGCCAGACTGCTATACAATACGGTGGTCCTCTAACAATATAAATTAGCACATCCGTTTACACGGCCGGGTCCCTGATTCTACGGAGCCATCGACTAAAGTGGACTGACATTTCGGGCCTCTGAGTTTGCTATCGTTGACATGAAAACCTAGAAAACACCTAGACTTGTTAATATCTTTTTCTTTTTTTTAAACTAAACTCGTATAACTTACCATCATCCTTGATCCGCGTACATAAATAAATTGAACTGGTTATCAACTCACTTGGGTATACTGATTGTTGGCTTATCTGACTCCATTAGTTTGTTTATTTTGATACGTAAAGATTTCAGGATTGCCTACTAATTATACTCAAGTATCTATTCAATATCAATCTATTTCATTGTTTTACATAAAATGGTTATTTATGGAATATGACTGCAAATTACAATCTGGTTTATTCCATAATATCCACGTTTTTATAGGTAGTAGGTTGGCCAGGGCAACAGCCGCCTGGAGATACTACCGCTAGAGAGTTTTGGGGTCATTTGACTGGCCTGATAGTACTACATCGGATCTTTCTCTCTGGTTACAGTTCTTTCCCTTTGCCTGCACAGATACCGAATAGTCTAGCCTATTCTTTACATATTCTCCTCGGTCCTCATATATCTGACGACACTGAGATTTCCAAACAATTCTTCTTCTCCCAAGGGGTTAACTAATGCACTGTAATTGTTCAGTGGCTACTTACCTCTTGGTAAGGGTAGAACAGGCTCTTTAGCTATGGTAAGCAGCTCTTCTAGGAGAAGGACACTCAAAAATCAAACTATTGTTCTTTAGTCTTGGGTAGTGCCCTAGCCTCTAGCTTGAGGGTACACTCGGGCACACTGTTCTGTCTAGTTTCTCTTCCTATTGTTTTGTTAAAGTTTTTATAGTTTATATTGGAGATATTTATATTAATGTTTACTGATCTTTAAATATTTTATTTTTCCTTGTTTCCTTTCTTCACTGGGCTATTTTCCCTGTAGGGGCCCCTGGGCTTATAGCATCCTGGATTTCCAATTAGGGTTGTAGCTTAGCATTTAATAATAATAATAATAATAATAATAATAATAATAATAATAATAATAATAATAATATAATTTTTAACGAAAAACTAAGATTTAATAGGAATCAAAATCTTTTAATTTTCTTTTGAGGTAAAATATAAAAATTAGGCTATACCTTACGAGTAGGGCAATGTTGATCTTAATTTTGGTTTATATCATTTCCAACATTAATTACATTTAATTCTTAAAGCGGCGTACCTAATGCAATCTGAAATTTGTTCACAGTTAAAAGCTTCTTGCTTCAGAAGTAACTGTCATTTGCTACAGCTACGTCAAGTGACAACGGAAGAATAGATGGTACCCATACTTGACAACGGCTAATTTGCATAGGCCTATGTATTTTAAATTGACCCTTGAAATTCAAATAATTAAAACATTTATATTCGTCATACTCTTGGAAAGAAATAATAAAAATAATAATAATAATAACAATAATCATTATTATTATTATTATTATTATTATTATTATTATTATTATTATTATTATTATTATCAAACCTTGCCATCAGATGCAGATCCAAAGATAATAATAATAATAATAATAATAATAATAGTCGGATAAATAGGTATAATCTATGACAATTAGTAAATTTCACCATGTCTGAGAATATTTCGAATGTGCCATTTGTAACGCCAAATCAAGCGCAAATACCTTACATTGTGAATGGAGCCACATAAAAACTAAGTCTGATGGGGATATTAGACATTCTGATTTATTGTTAGATGTGGCGATTAAGTTACAATTAATTTTAAAAAATCTATTGGTCTGATACTGGCATTCAAATCATTATATCTGACGCAAACGCCATTTGAACTCCAAAGTGGAAAATACTTATAAACCAGCCTTCATCAATTAAGGCATACGACACTTTAGAGTCAAGATATTCTTAATCATTTCATATATGTCTTTATCAATCTTATCAGTTCGGTGCAAGGACAAAGGTCCTTGAAATACTTCAATGGCGCCACTTCCGGTTTTACCGTTCTCAAAACCGTGAGATATGGGAATTCATAATTACGGAAATGACTGTTATGGAGGAAATTCGTCAAATGGTTGAATTTACATCTTCCCTATATAATAAGGAGCAAGTGTCTCGATATAGAAGAGTTGGAAGACCCAGGCCTACATGGCTGAGAACTATGAAGCATCAAGTGGTATATGATGAGTGGAGAAGTATTTAATTAAAAGCTTAGCATAGAGACGACTGACGAAATCTACCCGATGCCCTTTGCGTCAATAGGCGTAAGAGGAGGAGATGATGATGATGATGATGATTATATATATATATATATATATATATATATATATATATATATATATATATATATATATATACATATATATATATATATATATATATATATATATATATATATATTTATATATATATATACGTGTATATATATACGTGTATATATACACGTGTATATATATATATATATATATATATATATATATATATATATATATATATCTTCCCATCCCTCAAGTAAGGGGTGAGAGAGTTGTCATACCCTGGTGAAAGTGGGTACCCCGAGAGGTACACTCGGAAACCACAATCCCCACAAATTGCTAAGACTGCCTTGTTGTAGATAGGAAAGAGGGCGGGGGTAAAGAGGGGTTAAATCTGTTTGTGTATGTGTGTGTGCATATCTGTCTGAATATTTAGCAGTATTTTTGACGGGACGAGTATACTAGCATCGAAAAAAAAATATGTGGGAAGTGAACTGATACTCAATGTGGCTTGAAATTAAAATATTAAAGGAATATCCATACCTATAGTATTTTTTTTTTTTTTTTTTTGTGAGTTGACCCAGAAAACAAGCGAGAGTCACTATCAGAGGGATTGAATAATCTTAGGAATACTACAGGTATATTTATATCAGATTTCAAGAAAATTCGATGAAAAAGATTCTTAATAATATTGATAATATAAAAAAATGTTGATAATACATGGTGCCGGCATTTTTTATAGTTGTGAGGAAACCGCAAGAACTTGAGCAATACATTTGAAAATTCCCACTGAGCAAGGTCACAAGACAAAAACTTCTCGATCGGTGACTTGTTTCATAACGCGAGGTTGGGAAAATCTCTGCTGCCAAGAGGTATCTGTAATGGTTGAGGTTCTCACTTTCTAAGACACTTTGCGTAATTGATGGGAATATCTGCAGCCTATCTCCATCACGCGAAATTGGATCATCTCGGCTGCCATATCTAGTTTGCTACATCCGGGAATGACTATTCGCATATAATATTCTCAAAGATTTGGGACATCTTCCTCTTCAACATAGTCTTCCATAGTACCAAGCGTTGATTATCTTTATGAATTAAGTCATTCAAACTGTTTATTTACCCATTCTATATTTACTTTTACATTCTGGCATGTAATGTCCCTTCCATTTTATTACTAAATCTATTTGCAATTTGATTCCCATCTGACAACCTTTTTCTTTACCTCGCTTTGACTTACGCCATCCTCTTCTGTGGAATCTTGCTTGTCCAGATAATGTCCTTTCGCTTCGTTTCAAGGAAATCCATGATTATGAATGATGACAGATAATGGTGTGCAAGGAAAATTTCTTTAACATGAAATAGAATGTACTTCAAATTTCGAAAACTTCAAGACGAGTATTACTCACGGAATTATGGAGAACGAGAAATATCAATAATGAAAAAAAAGGTTTAGTAAGCAGCTCTTCTAAGAAAAGGACATTCCAAAATCAAACCATTGTTCTCTAGTCTTGGGTAATGCCATAGCCTCTTTACAATGGTTTTTCACTGTTTTGGGGTAGTTTTCTTGCTTGGCGGTACACTCGGGCACACTCTATCTTATTTCTCTTCCTCTGTTTTTTCTTAAGCTTTTATAGTTTATATATGAAATATTTGTTTAATGCTGTTACTGTTATTTAAAATACTTAATTTCAATTGTTAATTACTTTTATTGTAGTTTTATTTTCTCCTTTCCTCACTGGGCTATTTCCTTGTTGGAGCCCTCGGGTTTATAGCATTCTGCTTTTCCAACTGGGGGTTGTAGCTTAGCTAGTAATAATAATAATAAAAATGACAATAATATAACATGTAATGCAAAAGATGTGATGGTGATGCTGTAATTTAGTCGAACTGCTATGCGCCAGCCGAGAGAGACAGAAGCAAAACCGTAAGCAATCTTTGTGGAGAACGTAATTATCATACAGTGAACCTTCATGTGAAAGTTGATAACAGTAATCTTGTATTATCAGATAATTCTCAGCACTTATAGGAGTGGTAAGCGAAACCATACACAAACGTACGTAATTTACTCACGCAAATTCGAATAACAAAATTATCTATCTATTTATCAATCAATCTGTATGTGTATATATATATATATATATATATATATATATATATATATACATACACACACACACACACACACACACACACACACACATATATATATATATATATATATATATATATATATATATATATATATATATATATAGGCTTATAGATTGATTGTTGATAAATAGATAGACAGTTTTCATTCATGCGAGTACATGCATACATCACACATATATGTTTATTTCCATATATATGTATATGAGCATGCATGCATTCATACATACACACACATATATATATGTGTATATATATATATATATATATATATATATATATATATATATATAAAAGTGTGTGTGCATGTAAACATATACCCCCAATTTACAAAATATAAAAGTTATGTGCGGTACATAAATGCGAAATACTCGGCAATAACATTACACGTATGCCATGTGTCAAACGACTGTTTGCCTAACACCTTTCCTTTTCTTAACGTACCAACGACATATCATTTATTTCGCCATATAAGCTAAGAATAAACGAAGCTAACGTCCACTTAATGGCAATGCAATTCCTTTATTCCACTAGATATTAATACTGCAGATTTCATAGAATACTGATAAAATCTACGAACTATTGCGTGACATCAAGTAAGGAACGTCACACAGTACACCATGTTACGAAGGTATCATCTTCCGTGACGATGAGAAAATCGAGGAAATTACCCTGTTGCTCTGAGAAAGATGAGTTCCAATTCTCAGCTAAAGATGAGAAATTAGGGCATTTCGATATTGGCGAGTCACTCTCCTCTCAAAAGTCAAACAGATGTAGTAGAAATTTGAAAAAAAAATGCTACTTTCAAATGACCACGATCTAAAAATCATACACATACATACCTACATATTATATATAAATATATACAGTATACAGTATATTTATATTTATATTTATATATATTATATATATATATATATATATATATATATATATATATATATATATATATATATATACATATACAGTATATATATATATATATATATATATATATATATATATATATATATATATATATATATACAGTATATATATATATATATATGTATATATATATATATATATATATATATATATATATATATATATATATATATATATATATATATATTGAACAGCCTCTGGGAATTTCTGTTGAAAATACCTTAAAATTTTCATATTTGTGGTTTTTATTATTTATTTTTTATTTTCGTTTGTATGATTGTACTGTTATTATATAAGGATTTCTTTGCAGGAATGCTCTGATGAAAGCCATTAGTTATTGGCTGAAACAGTTGCTGACTAAAGTTGAATAACTGGAGCAGCAAAGTAACAAATTCAATCTTTTCCTTAAAAAATCTACCTCCGAAGACAAGACATACAGAAAATTAGTTTCTTGAAATATATGATGCTACGAGAACCTTAGTAATAAATTAAAATCTCCAAATAGAACGTATGTATCTATATATGTATGTATGTATATATATATATATATGTGTGTATAAATGTATGCATACATTATATCAAGTAAAAATCTTAATGGGCTATATTAAAGCCAGTACTGTTACTCTTTATCTCATACACACTCACAAGTTTTCAATTAAAGTATTTCATGACCATTTCTTCTCAAGATATAATCATAATTGCATAAATAATCAAAACATCAACTACACGATTTATAAAAAAGGGGGAAAATTAATTCAGTGATCATTAAATACATATCAGTAGAACAACCTTGATTATCAGTCAATAGAAGATAATAACTAATTCAAAATAGACAAGTACAAAAAAATACAACGTTTTCTTCTAGGAAATTTAAAATATCATTCATAGTTTAGATTTATGAACAGAATGTAAAACGGTACATTTATTTCATCAATATCATCCACCATGGTGAGGAATTAATGAACTGTTTGTTGTGTCAGTTCGAAAGCTGGAGCTACTGAATTACAGACTGTCTAGAGTTATTGCCGTAAATTACAATGCTCTCTTCTAAAATGTTGGGTAATAAAAAACTCTCGCACTGCTTCCTAAAACTCTCTCTCTCTCTCTCTCTCTCTCTCTCTCTCTCTCTCTCTCTCTCTCTCTCTCTCTCTCTCTCTCTCTCTCTTTTGCTTGCTTGATCGGGTTTTCCGATAAGGGACGCCCTGATGCCGTTCGACCTCACCTTTTGATCTAAACGGGTATGCGGGCTGCAACCGAGTTTGAAATGGCATTGTAGTAATGGGTGAGGGAAGGTCATAATGATGGGAGACATAATGCATGGATAAATGAGAGAGAGAGAGAGAGAGAGAGAGAGAGAGAGAGAGAGAGAGAGAGAGAGAGAGAGAGATTGGATAAATTACTTTATATCCCATTATTAGGAACACTTGTTCTCTTCCTAGCCTATAATTTGAAGACTAATTTCATACCGACCTCCCGCTTACAAAGCCCAACCTCAAGCTCCTAGTATTACTGTTGTGGTTTTTGTTAATTATAGCTTTATCTCAGCAATAGCTGTCGAGTTTATAAAAACAATTTCGATGTCAGCAACGATGTTGTTTGATTAGAATTATATCTCAATTTCTTAGAGAAAGAATTGAACAGGAAAATTCAATTACGAAATTCGACCCAGTTACCCATTCAGCCACAAGATCGTCAAAATACTTATTCATCTTACAAAAAAAGAAGTCAAAAATCAAAATTACCATGTTAACACTCCGGATTAACAATACTAACAATAAATACCGGCATTAAGCCCGTGTGTGGGCAGAACCATGTTCTCGGGTTCAACATTCAAGAACACTTTTCACTGAATAAACATTTGACCTTATCACCCGCATTCTGCGACTGTTTTACGTCACCATCCCTGGTTTTTATAAATGGCAGACCCTAACCGAGGGAAAGCAAGCGCCACGAGATAATTAGGACAAAGTAACTGGTTATACACGCGCGCATCTATATATCCCTTTAGAAACACTCACTTCTATCTATATATGTGAATACACAGGTACATAAATTCTGTTGTTATTGATAGGTGTATAGCCTAAGCTTAGGTTAAGGGGCTTAAGTTTAGTATCCAGATAAAGGACCAGCGAAAGGGCAGTCTCCGTTTAAAAAAAAAAAAAAAAAAAAAAAAATATTGGGACGAAAGTTGTGAATTGCGTATTTGGTAGTGAGATGTAACTATGTTGGAAAATGAGATATGGCAGCTGAACTTTCAGAAAGTGTCCTCATTTAATCCAAACCACTCTTTATATTATTATAATTATTATTACTTGCTAAGCTACAACCCTAGTTGGAAAAGCATGTTGTTATAAGCCAAGGGGCCCCAACAGGGAAAATAGCCCAGTGAGGACAGACAATACTCAACTTCGGTTACTTGTCAACAACTAATTGTCACACGGTACACCAAACCTCGCCTCCCAAATGCTCTTAAGGATCTTTGTAACAAAAAACTGTTTACGTAATTTCTTACAATGCTTCTAAAATTATTCATAATCATTTAATAAAAACACTTTCTAAACAAACTCATTATCACTAAGATATAACTTAATTTCTGAATAATGGCTCTCTTTAGATAAGGTTACTTCTGCTCAACTTCCACGTATTAGTACACATGTTCGATACTAAGCCTTCTGGATTCTTCGAGATTTCCTACATCGTATTAGATTTTTCCTGCACTTTAATAAAAAAAAAATTACACCGCAATAGATTTCTATGCTCGTAGTAGATTAATTAAAAATCACCATTCATTTACGTACTCGATATATACCAAGGTCTCAGTACGTTCTTGATATATATTGTATGTAGGCTACACTATATACGGCCCTAAGCAATTACATAACAATGGCTTCTAATGATAATAATGATAATTATAAATACTACTATTACTACTCATATCAACGTTATCTTAAGCACCTAAGATATATGCTTCATAATAGTCATCTCGAGATATTATTTCTAACATATATAACATTCACGAAAAAGAACCACTATATATATATATATATATATATATATATATATATATATATATATATATATATATATATATATATATATATTTATTTATATATATATTTATATATTTATATATACACACACACATATATATATATATATATATATATATATATATATATATATATATATATATATATACATATATATATATATATATATATATATATATATATATATATATATATATATATTTGTATATCAACTTATATTTAATCTCCTCTGGATGCTAGATGTGTTAACATAAATTATCTCAAGATACGTATATGAGATTGTATCTTTCCTTTTAAAGATTGTAAATTTACCTAAGTCTTTCCTTCAGTTTATTTTGCAAATACCATCATCAAGACTGCAACTTATAACAGAAAGAGATAGCATTATGACAGATTCACTTCCCGATTAATGATGGCTACAGACAGGATCTATTGTAAAGGCATAAATGATTTATAATCATAATTGACAAAGCCTTCTGTTGCCCTCCACTTAAACGACACAGTTATTACTCGTCAACATCTAATAAACAAAATCGAAGTGGTAACTATTATCCAGTGCCATCTTGGAAGTCAGATTTTAGTTTTGATTCTATATTCCTTCCATCTAATCTATGTAACACGTTTATCTTTATTGTTTCAATTTAGACTTTCTAGTTATTTTCGGATACATTCAGGCACTGGTTGCTAACTCTACCAGTCTTGCTTCACGAAGTAGGCTAAATAAACTTACTTAGTATTGTGAAATCTGAAAGGATTAAACGTGCTTAATATGAATATGAAATTCACACAGACGAAGCCGAGAGTTTTATGTAAGGTGCAGACGACTTTCTCTTGATTAGCGCATTTGAAACTCATCAAAATACAGTTTACCGAAATGCCAACATTAAGTAATGAAACTACGAGCAATATGCGGTGTGAAATGCTGAAGGCCTTTGAATGCACTTGACAAAATGTGAAGGTTCTGTAGAGAGTAGGGTTACCCTGTTGTATAGGAACAGAAGAGTAGCCATTGAAGTATATATATATATATATATATATATATATATATATATATATATATATATATATATATATATATATATGCGTGTGTGAATTAATATAGCCGCGAAATATAGACAATCGATGAAAAAAGTGCACTTGAATATAACGTCATTACTTAGGTTCAAGAACCAGCTGGAAGATTCAGCAGAGAAACAAAACCAGGTGATTAGACTTGAAACGTAAAATTGAGAGAGAAGTTATCGATACAATTTAGTCACAAATGATCGTAACGAGGCGACAACTACAAACAAGCAACGGATTTCTCGAAGCAATTATTGAAAACCCATCCAAGGATTGCCTTAGTCGTATATAAAACTGCACTAAATGAATGTCTTATAATCTTAATGTCTTCTCATGTTCGTGCTTTTAAGTTAACTTAGCTCATGTTATGTAAATAAAAAAATAAAAAATAAAGCTAGCGAGGCCTGGTGAAAGGTCTGTTGGTGATTTCCCACAAAACTTTCGTTACCACAGGATTACTATTTTCTATTATTGTACATTCCCTTTTGCCAGTGACTAAACATTTTTCATTCAAGTAGCAATAATGATACGGAAGAGAAAGTGTTTTGTTTATATATATATATATATATATATATATATATATATATATATATATATATATATATATATATATATATATATATATATATATATATATATATATATATATATATATATATATATAGAGAGAGAGAGAGGAGAGAGAGAGAGAGAGAGAGGAGAGAGAGAGAGAGAGAGGAGAGAGAGAGAGAGAGAGAGAGAAGGGGGTTCTTTACCTTTTGGTATACCACTAATATGCTATTATCAAATGTTCTTTTTTAGATATAGGCCAAAGTTCAGCGCCCCCTTAGAAAAAAAATAACGACCCTCATTGTTCATACAATACAAAACTATAAGGGCAAAATGAATAATTCTAGTTCATAATTTCACATCTGGTATATTATCTCTAGCGACAAAGCTGTACATTATACATTCAAATTGTTATATTCATTAGAAAATTGTATATTATGATGTTTCAGTCTAGCCTGTGAACTCCTAACTTTGATGTGACAAGGGACAGCTATGTTGAGAAAATATGAAACTGACTTTCTTCGCCTTTATGCAATTAAGTATAACGTTACCTATCACAACAGTTTATTATTATTATTATTATTATTATTATTATTATTATTATTATTATTATTATTATTATTATTATTATTATCAATTGCTAAGCTACAACCCTAGTTGGAAAAACAGGATGCTATAAAACCAGGGGTTCCAACAGGGAAAATAGCCCACTGAGGAAAGGGAACAAGGAAAAATAAAATATTTCAAGAGCAGTAATAAACATTAAAATAAATACCTCCTATATAAACTAGAAAAACTTTAACAAAACAAGAGGAAGAGAAATCAAATAGAAAAGTGTGCGCCCAAGTGTACCCTCAGGCAAGAGAACCTTGCTTTATTTCGTTATACTGAACTAAGTATACCCAACTTCAAGCGGATGCGAATAACATAAAACTAATTGTGTCATATGGATAACCCATGGTTTATATCATATTAGTAACAAAGCCCAAAGAAGAATATTGAGAGTTAATTGGCAAGACACGATTAAAAATGAAACTATAAGAGAGATTACTCGGGTGCCATACGTAGATGAGATCATGGTGATGGGTAGATGAAGATGGTTTGGGCAAGCTCTTCGCACTCCCCAAGAGAGATTAGTACACCAAACTTTCAGCTGGCTCCACAAGGCACTAGAAGAGGTGGAAGAACCAGGCCTAAATGGATGAGAACTATGAAGCGTGAAGTAGGAGATGATGAATGGAGAAGTATTAAATTAAACCTCAAGATAGAAACGACTGTTGAAATCTGAGACCCTTTGCGTCAATAGGAAATGATGATTGGCTACTGACCGTAACCCTGCTCGGAAAAGCAAGCTTCACAACGTAGACCTACTTTATAATATACATGTAACTGCTCTTTTTATGATATTGCTTTCATCAAAATACTCGAAAAAAACGTATTTTGATCATTCTAATAACTGGGTTCAAAACCATATGGAAAAGTACGCGAATTGAAAATATAATCTTCGCTAAATATATGACAACTGGTAGATTTTGAGACAAACTATAAATGGTTACGTAAATTTCAGACCATTAAGCAAATTCGTCACTGTCTGATAGATCAAACAATATTGGGTGACTTAGTATACTTTCTCTCTCTCTCTCTCTCTCTCTCTCTCTCTCTCTCTCTCTCTCTCTCTCTCTCTCTCTCTCTCTCTCTCTCTCTCTCATACAAATTATTTTCGCACTTGCATTACGACCTTAAATTGCTTAACAATTGACCTCATGAATACTAAAATTTGCAAACATGCGTGAATGTGTGTAGGCTATGTGTGTTCTTAAGAGTACAAAAACTACTTCTGTTACTGAACTCAGCAAGATTTTCCCATTTTTTTTTTTTTTCGAAAAATACCAGTCATCAGGAAATAGGTGATCCATAGATACAGTACAGCATCCATAATTTAGAATTATCAAACACATTATCAAAATAAGAAAACTGTCAAGAGAAAACGAACTCACGTGATCAAGTCAGAAATCTTGCTTTCTTTGACTTCTTGTTCTTAACGGTTTAAGTAAAACATGTACAACGTTGTTCAAGAAGCATCCATCTCTGTTTATGTTTACTCAGTCTTTGGGTGTTTGGAAGTTATCGTTGATCCTGCAAAAGGAAATTAGATAAGATTAAGGTCCACAGAATAAATTCGGTTACATGTTAGAGCTTTCTCTTATTTTAAGGATTTAGGTTAAACGATTTTGCTAACCAACTGCATTCTGCTTGGGGA